>NC_057751.1:15152630-15188321 GCF_004010195.1 Chiloscyllium plagiosum | reverse complement strand
GTTGATTTTCCTGCTCCTCGGATGCTACCTGACCTGCTGTGCTTTTCCACCACTACACTTTAAACTATATGCACACACACACTAGTGCAGAATGTTACATTGAGCTAAAAATGCAAACTGAATGTCATGTAATTGGAAATTAGAAACTCCAAGTGGATATATTCCCAGCTGTACGATTGCGCAATCAAATGGTCCTTTCCTTTTGTTAAGTGCAGCAAATTTGAGAATAAAGAATGTACAGTACTTGCAAATACTGTATGTCAATGTACACAGGATTAGACATTGAATTATTGCATCTGTCTGCCAGGCAAGGTACAAAGCACAACTTCCTCAGAAGGAGGGAGACAAAATCTAGAATCTCTGTTAAGTTGGAAAACTTGGAGGAAAGAAACTCTGAGGAATTTAAACATTTGGGAAGCAGTGATTTAGAAGGAGGAAAAAGTGCATAGCATGAGTTATTTGTTGTGCGAGAGAATTAAAAAGGAAACTCAGGAAAATAATAATCATAGCAACTATCTGCTACGTTAGAAGGCACACTGCGAAGAAGGCCTTCTTACTGGGAAAGTGTGTGTTGAAAAAAAGGAAATGAACACTGCTGTGTGAAAAATATTCTTTGCTAGTTAAATATATAGAGGATCTGTCTACAAATTTTTGTGAGTGAACACTTGCAATAATTGAGTACAATTCATGCGGCCAATCTGGTTCTTCATCCAACAGGAAATTAGCTGTCTCCTCTTGTGAAGTCAAATTCTGTATAAAGTTAAGAATCTTTAACTCAACTCACATTTCATCAGAAATCTGCTCAGAAGTACACCTTTGAAAAGTATCTTTAATCTTAACTGCTTTCCCCTCACCCTCGACTAGCCTAAGGCACTGCTTTTATACAGCTGCATCCTGCGTAAATCTACACCTACCACTGTTAAATGTCACACAATAAAGTTTGTTTTAATAGCCTTCCTATTTTGTGAACACAATTCATGGTGGAATACTGAAATTGTTTGGGAAGATTGATCCCTGGGGAAGGTGTGGGATTGAGTGGTAGGGCAGTTGTTAGCAATTTCTGACAGATAGCTTTTGTTCTCTCTCTTTTAGATGTATGCACACGAACGGAAGGGCAGACTGCAGAAAAGCCATCTGAGGCTTCACAATCTCAGAAAACAAAGGGTGGCAAAAAGGCAAAGAAATCCAAGACTCAAAAAATAAAGGAGACTCGACGGAAGAATCAAAAAGAAAAGCTCGACAAACCACAAATGAGGAAAGGTAATAGGTGTGACCAGCTAAGGCTACCGACTTTTGATTTCAATCATTTCGGTGTTGTCTGAGTTTTATTGCACTTCACCTGAGAAACCTGGAGGCCAAATAATCATACTACACTGCAACTCATCACAAACAAATAACTGAACACAATCAGTGGCCATAGCCGGGACTGCTTTAACCCTGCATAAGGTAACAAGGTTTATCTCCAATGGAGTATGAGTGATTTGATATAAACATTCACTGCTTGGAGTCATGTTGTGAGAAAATATTGGATTTAAAAAGAAATTTTGGTTCTGCATTAAAAATACTTGACTGTACCCCTTTAATACTTCGATGTTCAGAGCCTAACTGCATAACAGACTGGATTTAGCCCCTTCAACCTTTTCCATGGTATACTGAATCATAGTTGATCTGACACCCAAATCCATTCCATTTCCAAAAGTTGCACTCTCATACATCCACATTTGCTACACATGAAGGTCAAATTGGTGAGGCTGGTTATCTTTCCCACTTGACCTTTTGTCATGAAAGTGATGATTGGTTTCAGTCCTTTTGAAATTATAGGATAAAAAGCTTCCCAGAACGCTGAGCTCAGATCAATGAAAAGGAGAAGGGTGAGTTGATTTCCTAAAGCCAATGTGAAGCAAGTTCAACCACGAACAGAAATGCTGTTCCACGAATACAAGGAAATATTACTTATAGCTTGCTTTACTTCTCGCTACCTTAAGTTTGCAGATAGCTTCTTTGGAGCTTAAAGCAGAAAAAATTTGGTTGGACTTATCATCAAGTTGTATTCAGGCTCAGTATGATATGATTACAACTATTGACTGATGAACTGTGATTATTGTTATTTTTCCATCAAAATTCTCATGATCAAATGCGACATCAAAACAAAAGTTTTTAAAACATTTAACATTTGTAATTGAAGATCAGGGAATATATCAGTGTAGCATTTTTGCATGCAAGATTAAATGCTATTTTTAATATACTAGATGAGTTTCCACACAGAAGGACCTGCACTGACTACCAATGAACTGTTTATTTGTAATCTTAAAGGCACTTTTACAGACAGACTTTTAGCTGGGATTCCAGGAAGTCCAGTTAAATCTCATTTCTGACTCTGATAGAATATTTGTGTCCCCTCTCTGCGCTCAGTAGTTTTGCTTATGAAATGAACAATTCAACAAGTAATTTGAAAAATGTTCCTGCAAAACACATTACACAAAAATATAATCAAGGAAGTAACTCCAAAATGCTTTACAGTCTTGACAGTACTTTTGGAGACATAATGAAGTGCAAGATACATTTTGTGTGTCATGTGGAGAAAAGTAGCAAAAAGAAAAAAATTGTTTGCAGCAAGGCCTCAACATCCACAAGATAGTACACCAGCAAATTTACTTTAGTAATGACAGTAGTGGGGTAAATTTTGCCCAGCCACCAAGACAGCGCCCCCTGCTTTCCTATAAAAAGTGCCATATGGGATTCTGAGTTTCTATCTTTTAAGGGCAAACTGGGCCATCGTTTCTCTTTCTAAAGAAATCACCTCCCGTAGTGTGACACAGATTTGGTGCATTTCTAAATTATCAGCTGAAATTATGTGCTCACGTTTTTAAAGAGTGGAGCTTGAATGCACAACGTTTTGACACAGGCAAGGATGATACCACTAAATTGAGACTTACACCTGAATTGTACCGCAGCTTTGCACTAAGTGATCTCGCTCTGGTTTTCTGCAAATATAGTACTTAATGGCAATGAGTTTTTAATTACTTACCATCTGGCTTGTATAAGAGCCCAACCAAATTGTTTTTACAACTCTGAAAAGCAAATACTCTTCTGCTCCTTCATTGCAAAAGACATCATTTGGTTTCAATCCTGTGGCAATTATCAGTGCCAAGAAATATAATTGGTTTATTGGGTTTTACACATCCCAACTTAATAGCTCACAGGGCGAGCAGATTTAAGTACTATGCTTGAGGTCTCAGTTATCATTGCTACTTGCAATGAAAAATTCTGTGAAGTATCTGTGGATCTTGCCAGAGAAGTCTGTTAAAGAGCAAGATAAAACTGCTATCATGAATAAGAGTGGGAAGTTCAAAGAGTTTGTATTCTAGGTCAGGGTACAAATTTCAAACAAGAAATGGCTGCTTTGGGGAACTGAAGTATATATCCTTCAGATCAGAAAATGGAAAGGTAGGTATGTTAGAATAGTGGCTATCATTGAGGAGACAGATCATTCTTTAAGATGTAGCAAAATTATAAAAATATAAAAATATAAAATCTATCATTTTACCAGACTAAATGAAACAGAGGAAATGTCTTCCTTCCTAATATAAGGAGGAAGGAAAAGTGCGGATCTGGAGGTAATGCAGATTATTCTGGGAATGGATCATCAAGTACTAGAGAACTACACAGGCTAGTGTAGCTAGTGATATCCTGTTTTTTATCCCTTACAAATGGAGCAGAGTTGTTTCTCTGGTAAGAAGGCAGCAATAAATAGCAATTCATTGTAGATTCCTCTTCTATTCCTCAACAAAGGAATTCCTCCGATAAGGCAAGGAGATTAATATCGATTAAGTGACTTGGTGAGGAGGTAGGAAAAACAAAATGTTTCAGATGAGGATGCCAGCAGTGAACTGCATTGTCTTAACTGTGATGCAGTTGAATAGCCTGTCAACATAAACTTCGCATATGAAGAATGACCACCTGGATGAAAAATAGTGGGTACAGAGACTGTGGGATTGTCCACTCGCAGGTGTTAGCACCTGCAAGAGAGGAACTTGGGAAACTTAAAATAAACACTGAGTTTCAAGATTGGAAATTAGTTGAACAATTGCATGATAAAAATTAAATGGCATAGCTGCTCTCCCACCACTGCATCTCAAATAAATTTAATATAGAAGCAAAGGACTTCTCCAGCATTTTGCGGTGAGCAACCAGCCCAAGCCACAAGGTTATAAATAAGTCTTGTGAATTAATCCCACGAGTTCGTAATTTATTAAACATGTGGAAAGTTTGCTTTGGGGTGCAGTAAATTTTCTGAATGTTTTGCCATGTGTTAAATTGTAGGGCTTGAAATCAGACATATTATTAATGTAACCATCACTGCACTGGGGAGTCATTACCCTCTACAAGGTAATTAGATGAAACATGTGTGAATAATCCTCAAACTATGTGCCAGGCCCTCTATACATAGTTATGGAGAGGAACCAACTTGTTATATTTACTTTCCAGTTCCAACTATGATCACAATATTGAAGTCTGCTTTTGTGACAAAGGGCAGTGCGAGGGAGAGGGCGTCCTCTCACTATTTAATTTCTTTGCCTCACCAGATTTGGAGAGAATTAATTCACTGGGAAATTATCAAATATCTTACAACGTAGGGCATAAGCTTTTGCTTGGTTCACAATTGTTCACCCAAAAACTTTTCCCAATAACGAATATTTTTACAGGTTAGTTTCATCAGAATTTCTATATTGGCCATGGTACAGATAAATAAACATTGAATTTTATTGATTATTTCTCAGAAATATAAAATTTCAGTCAAGATAATTACCACCCAATGAATGAGCATTAGAGTTCTGACACTTTTCGATTAATATTTGCTATTTAAATGGCCAAGCTTTTTATTTTCAAGCTTCTGAACCAGAAGGATCAATAAACATTGAGAATCTAAGAAGCTGTGAAACAACAGCTGATCTATGTAACTAAAAGTACATTAGTTTGCTCATAACTTTTGTTCAAACATGTTTTCAAAAGATCTCAAAATATGTTCAAGAAACAAGCCAAGCCTAGGATGACAAAAGCGGATTGACAGCGGTACCTGAGCTCACTGAACAGGAACGTCAACGATTTGCCTCACAGCTTTGTTGCCAGTAGCCTCGGACTTAGGATTTAAGTTCAGTTGCTTGAACCAGGTTGTCAGTCAGCAAACAGTTTGGACTACTCTGATTTAATGGCAGCTTTTTGACATCCAAAAAATTAGCAACTATTTTCAGGGAGTTAGTCATGTTGAAAGATAACTTGGCGATTTGCCTTCAGAATTAACAAATGAAAAGTGGAGTAATGTTGGCATACTACTGTGAATACACAATGTTGATTTCGGTCCTATCCATTTACAATTCCTCTGTTAAGTAAATCATCTGCCACTTTATGACCCACAATTCAATCTGATTGATTTAACATCAAAGATGTAATCCCCCTTTTGGTGATGAGGGTAATGATGTGGTGGCACATGATACTATTCACCAGTTTATTGAAAAGTATCAAGAATACTAGGATTAATCCCTTAGTCTTAATATTGGTTCTCTACATATTGGGAAGTAAAAGCATGATGTAGGTCTGGAGTCAATGACAAACCTGACTAACACCTTGCTAAACATTTAACCAAAAGTGGGAATGTTCCCACTTGACTGTTTCTGATCATTCTTTTGCCTAAAAAGAAAGCTTTCCTGTCCACTCTTCACCAAAGCTGAGTTTCTCCCCTTACTTTGTGAAGACACAAGGCAGAAGTGCAAGGGGAAAGCAATTCCTAATCTACTGTCACTTATTTCTCTTGGGTTTCCTCTGATCTCCTACTCAAGTTACAATGGGAGATCACTCGAGCCTGAGGAATCTGTATTCCACTGTCTTTTATCAATGTCCTGTTTCATGAGCAACAGTTAACCATCTGGTACTCATTCGCACACCATTTGTTAGAGTGGAACATCAGCACAGTGGAGCCCTGCAGGACACACCACAGCTGAGTCTGATTCTGTTCTCACTCAATGCTGGATCATGATCTTCTTACTAGTTACCTTAATTGCCCCAATTGTAATCCAAGTGGGATTTAACCAACTCTACACAGACAGAACCAGTAATTTTTGGAGAAAATTTAGAATGGTTTAGATTTAAATTGTGTAGAATGAAAAATGAACAAAAGTGGTTTCATTTCCACAATCAAACACCATGGAAAACTTTGACCTTACATAAAAGCCTAGTTGGATCGTTGCTGTGTGTCAGTGTATTGGGTACATTCTGGTTTGATTGACTAATAATTAGAATAGAATTACCCTTAGTTTGCATTTGTTAATGTTATTTCCAAGTAATGTATTTCTTCTTGGTTGGAACAAATCATGAAATTCAGGAACCTGAAGGGTAGGCTTGAACAATATACAATCTTCAACAGCACATAACCCTAAATATAAATTCCAGAGCAAACCTCAGCCAGTGAATCTATCTATTCAAGAGAAAATGGTGCAGGTATGAAAGGGTGCATTTCTGATATTAAGAAAAAGATTTGCTTCGATGTTATTCCTTTTTATAAGGGTCTGTCAAGTCTTTGAGATAATCTTCAAAACTCAAGAACAATTTCCAATTTCTGCTAATAGAACACTGTCCAGCTGCATCCAACAGCTTACATTTTTGTGTTGCTCCAATTGCACAGTGTTTCAGTAAATGTTTCTGGCCACTGCAACTTCTAAAATCAAATTAACCTTATGCTAATGGACGTTTACTCTCACAGCTACTTCTTTGAATCTATCAATAAAAGTCAATGCTGAATGAGTGCCATCTAGCACTTTGATCACAGTCAAGGTTAAATATAGTTTTGCTCTTTGAGCTGTGCAAAATATAAATACCAACACTGATACGATAAGAGAGTCCTTACCTTTACATCCTGCAATGAATATTTGAGCCTTGCTTTTCACTTTACTATTAGTATTTACCTTGCTGTAGAATGTTGCAAGTATTTTTGAAACACCAGCTCTTGGATGACCTAACTACACGATAAGAATTCCTCTGTGATGCTGTGAATGAGTTTATGAAGATTTCTGCTCCTGGGTACTTGCTAGCATGTTCATGAAGCATTTATTTCCAATTTCACTAGAATAAACAACAGGAAAGGCTGAAAATGCCGTTCGGGAGGTGTCAACATAGGGTAAACATTTGGAATGAAATTTATATAACAGTGACAACAATTGTAAACTGTTTAAAATTAATGAAGGCTTACTTATAACATGCATTTTAAAAAACAAAATGAGTCAGTCTCAATTCCAAATGGGTGCTATGCATCACAATCTTGAAGCGTACACACAGTCAAGTTTGGGATATATATATTATTATGTGTGTATATATATATATATATACATATATAAATGAAGCAGAATCTAAAACATTTTTTATAAAAAAGAACATTGAAGCAAATCTTTTCCTTAGGATCAGAAATTCACACTCAAACTGTAGAAAAATAAAGGTGAAATTAATTGAGATTTAATTTGGTATCAGAAGATATCAGGAACTGTGAACTTTTGGGACTATCGGTTGAGAGGCTTTCAAGATGTCCTGGGTATTATTCAAAAGAGAGTTTCAAACTAAACGTCAAAATGAGATGACAACTTCGGTGGCTCAATGAATATTCAGAGAAAAACTGCAGTGAGCAAACAGATGAAAATTTCTTGTATGCAGAAGAGTGGTGTAAATATTTAATAACTGACATTAGAACAAATAAGTATTACTTTCTCTGTGTTGCAGGTTTAGAAGGAGAGACATGCTTACGAACATCAGACTGTTCTGCTGGCCTATGCTGCGCTCGCCACTTCTGGTCGAAGATTTGTCGGCCTGTACTGAAAGAGGGGCAAGTCTGCTCAAAACGTGGTCGCAAGGAAGGCCCACAAGGACCAGAGATCTTCCAACGATGCGACTGTGGCCCAGGTTTAGCTTGTCGCAATCAAAACCAAGGCACATCTCAACCTAACTCCCGACTACGAGTCTGTCAACGTGTCTAGAAAGAGAGAGAGCAATCCTAACCCGCACTCTTTATGTCACAAATTAACATCATCAGCTATTGAACGAGTTAAAGTAAAATTAACTCATCAAAACAGAAAATACTGAAACCTGAGCATCAAAGTGCAAAAAGGTATTAAAACTTTCTGTTCTGTTAGGCGAAGCACTTGAGGTGTAGCATGGTGTGTGTGATGGAAGAGATGTTAGCTGAATTTTTGAAAGTGTATTATTAGATGCAAGTATTTGATGGCCAACAGTGGTGTCCCATTTTCAAAGACAAGTAACAGAGAACAAATATGGCAGAACAAACCAATGCAGTATTTCAGTCAATTATGTGAAAGCTGAATATCATGAATATTTGAATTAAGAAAAATGTCTGCCCAGACAATCCAACATTATGATCTTCCATTCTTGACACATGCCTTGTATCATGACATGAGGCCAAAATGTGAATGGCCACCAAACTTGGGGAGTGCAGAAGCAGAAAATGGCTTTTAAAACTGAGACAAACTAAAAGTATTCAGAATATTGAAATATCCAGGTCTGTCAATATCAGAACTGGAAAAAGCTGAGTTTATGTTTCAGGTGCAGTTATGTCAGAACTGATGGAGGTCTGCATTAATTACCCTGTCTCTTTCAGACCTTGACTCGCCTGTGTTACCTATTTGCAGCACTGGCAGCTCTTAATTTTCTATCTACTACAGAGAATGTTGTTCTTCAATCTCACAGTTTACAGACTTCTATAAATGGAGAAAACAAATGGTTAATCCTGTGTATACCCAGACCTCAGTAATTAAGACAGCTAGCAGAGCAAGCTGTTGGTCTTATCAGCTTATCCTGATGTTAAGAACACAAATTTATTTTAGGATTATTTTGGAAAATGCTCTAAAATTGGAAAAGCTGTGTAACTGTGGATTGTGCAGAGGTCTGAAAGTGACTCAAACCTTTTTTTTGGATCATTCTCTGTTGAAGCATTCCACTGTCATTCTCTACTTACCAATCACCTTACGCTAGTTTTGTTATGATATCAAGGTTAAATGTTCAACAGAAATACTTAAAGATCTAATTGTCAAACTTTGTACAATTAACTCGTTGAAACCCCATGATAAGCATTGACTGACATCACAACAAAATCAGTTAGGATCAATGCACCAAGAAAGCTTCTCTTTTTCATATTCTCGTCTCTTGTCCATATTCCAAACTTTAAATCTTGTCACCTTTTGCAGCTTTATTCTTCATCCCTGAGATAATGTGATGGCCTCCTCGTAATCCTCTTTGAGGTTCTGCTCCGTACTCCTCGGGTTGTTCTTATATTAGTCTCCACTAGGCAGCCAGCCATAAAAGATGCAGATGGGAGGTTTTGCAACCAGCTTCCTGACTCTCCACATTCTGTATTTGGAAATCCACCCCCTCCACACTCCCAATATTATCATTTGGCAAAAGTATGTCTACATCCTTTTGCTCCATCACACCTTGTACATTTAGAGTAATCCAATTTTCTTGCAAAGCTCAGTGTTAAATGTATCTTTCAATATGATCGCACCCTGAGCAGCATAACAAAGGCTCCACAGACAAAATACCTTGATTTGATTGTTTGATACGATCAATGTAAGGGTCAGAGTCTGCATTGTTTATGGCCTATATGCTGACTAAAATTGAAAAATCAATTAGGTGCAGTCTTCTGTAAGAATACTTGATTGAATCACCATTGTCAATATAACCGAATATTTTGTTCATTGTATAACAATGGGGGCAATTAGTATATGTCACCTATGTTTCAAATGCTTATAATACACATTACATGATAATGTATAGCTGGCACAGATAAAGGACCTGAAATACAAGATGTTGTTCAAAAATGCCATTTGACACCATCATGTTGATGTTTTATCTTCCATCCCAGCAAACAGAACTGAATAGATGTCCTGTCTCTGAGCAAATCAGCAGTCACTAAGCAATGCTAGGTTCTGTTCAGAGATTGGAGCAAATGCTTGCCATCTTAAATATCATGCCCATTGACACATTAGGCAGGACTTCATCATCATACACCAGGTTTTTTCTAAAGTTTTCACCTTGCTAAAGTCAGAATTCTGCATCTCAGACTAGCACCAATAGAATTTGATCCAAATTCCAAAGAAGTCTTGGACTAATTTCCTGCTCGCTCTTCTTTATATTATTTTCACATTAATTTCTGAAAGATGTGAAAGTTTGGACATATATATAAATAACCATCTATATATTTTATAAATGAGATAAAATGTGAAAGTCTCTCATGATACTAGCAAATTATTGGATGACTAATCAGTTTGGCAAATGCTACAGAAAGTGTTCACAAGTAACTACTTGAAGCAGAACATCTGACTTAACCAATAATTTAGCAGTTCACTGGAATTCTCGACTCACACTTTAAAGCTGCCAATTATTCATGTCAGTTTTAAAAAATTTGAGACCTATCCCCACCATAGAGGTCAAAGTGAATTTTACTGTTTACCATCACGATGGTCAGTTTATGGTAGAAATTAAAAAAAAATCAGTTTTTCACAAGACTTAGCAACCCTGACTTCAGCTTGTTTCATGATCAAGCTGCAGTTCAGCTTTAAATCCCAATGACATAGCTGATGATACTCCAAAACAAAAAAAAAATTGTGTCGTCAAAAGTGTTCTTATTTTATTCAAAGTGCCGGCTCTTATTTATTTATTGCTATCACATTATAAATCTGAGATTGCATGTCTTAGGATCATTTTTCATTCTGATAATAGAACAGTAACTTACCTATTTATCCTTTATTTACTCCAACACTGATAACTCAATTATCGGTTCCATGTGCTGACTGCATTGCAACAGCAAAATACACACAAAATATCAAAACTTGTTGTATATTCTGAAAATGAGTCTGCAATTGTGCACTAAAAATATCATATAACAATTTTCTTTTATTCTAAACTGCTTTACCTTTTATTCATTGCAGTGAATGTCTCCTGTATTTTAAAGATCAAAATAAATGATTTAGCTTAGAAACAGCACACTGCACAAAAACAGATGTCACACTACATGTTAAATTAAATGCACAGCATTTGCACCAACAGTTGGAAGCTGTGTCCCAGGACCTGTTGCAGACAACTTACAGCATTCACAACATGTGGGGCACTCATTGCCAGAGAGAACCTAATTGGAGTGCAGTGTTACCCTCTGTTCGTGGGCATGCCATAAATATAAAAGCAATGAATAACATACACAGCCACTGATCAGTGAGTATTTATGAAGCTTTCATCTAATATATACTGAATATTATACAAGGTTAGCAAAGTGTGGGCCACTCAGATTTGTACAGTCTTCTGTTGGCTTTCCAAGGAGTTCCTGAATACTGTACTTACAAACGAGAGGGTATTGTTTGGAAAGTATCAGTATAATTAGACTAACTTTCAACAAGATCCAATAGTGAAAGTTGTTGTCGCTTGTGTTCTTTAAGATCACATCTGTGCGGCCCTTTGGTTTTGCTACTTTTACAAACAGTATTGATTAATCGTGTGTATTTTGTGTATTTAATATTCTATTTTTATTCATTATTAAATGTGACAATGAGTCTACAAAGTGGTTTATTGATATTACTACACAGTACTTTATAGAAAGATGGTCTTCTCTACAAATACATTCAAACTTGATGCATAAAATACCAGCGATATCTGCATACACAATGTTCTTTAGCAAGCAACTTCAGAAATTCTTATGAATGTTTCAACTAGTTCTACATTTATCAGGACTCATTGTATTCTCATTCTGACAGAACTTCAGAGTATTTCATATGTAAAGAGGTTCTTAGGGTAACCCTCAGGTGACAGTCACTCACTTCGTTCTTGTGGCTCTCGATATTCCCAATCAATGTAATCAAAGATGTCCTTTTCACTTTCCACTGGCAGGGGTTCCCCTGGCACTCCTGCAGTTAACAAACAGTAGGCTATTAAAGATACTGACACAATTTTCCTGAATGCAATCACTTTCATTTTTAATATCAAGGTGGAGGTAAACAGAATTTTAATAGCAAAAGAATCAAGGGTTGGGGGAAAAGGCAGGAAATTGGAGTTGAGGATTATCAGATCAGCCATGATCTCACTGAATGACAGAGCTGACTCACTGGGCGAAATGGCCTACTTCTGTTCCCAGGTTTTAAGGTCTTAAAAAGTGACACAGACTTCAACTTCAATTCCATCAATTCACCATTGTAACTGAGATGAATTAGGTCAATAATACTTCTCACTCTTAAGGGTACTGGACACATCACCAAGGATGCAGGGATAGTGGGATCTAAAAGTCTAAGAGAACTGAAAGAAAACTGCAGTTGATACACACCAGGCTATCTTCAATCTGTCAATATACTGCTTGCAAGTAGAGACTATTCTGAATCGAAAAAGAATTGCTTGCACAAGACTGATAGTAAGTCAAAGAGCAGGCAAGATTACAGAAGTTGCATTTCTTTGAAGAGCTTCTATTAAATATATGCAGCATCACACTGCTGATGAAGAGAAGTCCAGTGTAACATGGGGCAAGGCAAAAGTAAGTCATAAATCCTTGCTGCCAAGGATTTTAATTTGAATATATCACCATGAATTTTGCCCTGACATGATTTCAGAATTGCAAAAAAGTGAAAAAACACTCTTCATCAAGAAATAGGATGAGGGGGGATGTTTGATTTAGAAGGAGGAGGGGGGGGTTGGAATCTGGTTGAAACTTTCAGAATCCTTAATGACCTGGACAGAGTGGACGTAGGGAAGATGTTTCCATTGATGGGAGAGTCAAGGACCCATGGGGACAGCCTTAAAGCAAAGGGAAGATCTTTCAGAACGTAGATAAGGAGAAACTTCCTTCAGCCTGAGAGTGATGAATCTGTGGGATTCATTGCCACGGAAGGCTGTGGAGGCCAATTTAAAACAGTGGTAAATAAGCTCTTGATTGCCATGGGGATCAAAGATTACAGGGAGAAAGCAGGAAAGTGGGGTTGAAAAACTAATCATTAATGATTGAATGGAGCAGACTGGATAGGCCAAATGGCCTAATTTCTGCTCCTATGTCTTATGTCTAACTCAGTTTAGCAGCCTCAATCCTTCATTGAGAAGTTACACGTAGTCACAAAATCAACTCTCAGCTAGGAAACTGTCAAGGCCTAAAATCAATCGAAGTTTTGTGGATATTCCATCACAGCCTAAAAATAACCTGAATGATATGACACAGCTCTCCTAATTGCTCAATGTGAAAAACAGCCAGCTACTGCACCTCCAGTTCCATTCCCAATTTGATCAGTGTCTGGTGCATCCAAGCGAAAGCAACAATTGAAGCTGTTACAAATGATTCTGCAAGGCTAGAAATTATAGAAAAAAACAGAATTGCTGAAGAAGATCAGCAGGTTTGGCAGCAGCTGAGGAGAGACGTAAGATAACACTTGAAAGAGAGTCATACTGGACTTGAAATGCTAACTCCTTATCTCTCCGCAAATGCTGCCAGACCTGCAAAGCCTCTCCAGCAACTATTTTTTAAATTCAGTGCTCCAGCATCCGCACGACTTTTCTTACTTTTTCAGTAAAGTACAATACCCCGTTTTCTATTGTGAATTATACACTTAATGGTAAGGTCCTAGGGAGTGTTGCTGAACAAAGCGACCTTGGAGTGCAGGTTCATTGCTCCTTGAAAGTAGAGTCACAGGTAGATAGGATAGTGAAGAAGGCGTTTGGTACGCTTTCCGTAATTGGTCAAAATATTGAGTATAGGAGTTGGGAGGTCATGTTGCAGCTGTACAGGACATTGGTTCGGCCACTTTTGGAATACTGTGCACAATTCTGGTCTCCTTCCTATTGGAAGGATGTTGTGAAACTTGAAAGGGTTCAGAAAAGATTTACAAGGATGTTGCCAAGGTTGGAGGATTTGAGCTGTGGGGAGAGGTTAAATTGGCTGAGGTTGTTTTCCCTGGAGCGTCGGAGGCTGAGGGGTGACCTTATAGAGGTTTTTAAAATCATGAAGGGCGTGCATAGGGTAAATAGAGGTCTTTTCCCTGGAGAAGTGGTGTCCAGAACTAGAAGGCAGAGGTTTAGGGTGAGAGGGGAAAGATATAAAAAAGACCTAAGGGGCAACTTTTTCACGCAGAGAGTGATAAGTGTATGGAATGAGCTGCCAAAAGAAGTGGTGGAGGCTGGTACAATTACAGCATTTAAAAGGCATCTGGATGGGTATATGAATAGGAAGGGTTTGGAGGGATATGGGCCAGGTGCTGGCAAGTGGGACGAGATTAGGTTGGGATATCTGGTCGGCATGGCCGGGTTGGACCGAAGGGTCTGTTTCCGTGCTGTACATCTCTGTGACTCTATAAGCCTCTTTGGAAACTGTGACCATTAGGTGAGAATAAGACCAGGTTCACATATTATGCTTTTTGCAGGAGAGAACGAGAAGAGTTTGGGGTGGAGAAAGGTTGGGGCAGGGTGGGATTGTTTAAACTGCACGGATGTTTCTCACATCAGGCATCGGGCCTCAAAGATCGTTCTGTCACACCATATTCACCGTTAGAAAAACACCCAATCACTGACATGGTCCTTAGTCCAAGTTGGAGAAAATGAGGACTGCAGATGCTGGAGATCAGAGTCAAAACGTGCGGTGCTGGAAAAGTACAGCTGATCAGGCAGCATCCGAGGAACAGCAGAGTTGACGTTTCAAGTATAAGCTCTTCATCAGCTCTTCATTCCTGTTGAAGAGCTTATATTTGAAATGTCGACTCTCCTGCTTCTTGGATGCTGCCTGAGGGGCTGTGCTTTTCCAGCACAACACGTTTTGCCTCTTTAGTCTAAGTTATATAGCAACCTTTGCTGCCTCAGTGCTTGCAGTTCCAAAATCTTAACACGGGACCCCAACTACATGGTTCATGGAAACCAAGTCTGGATGGATTATTTTTATATCCTTTAAAAGTGTTTCACAATCCTCCCATCACAATAGCCAGCACTTACTTCTGCCCTGCTCCATTACAACTAAAGTATGATTCATTACTCTCACACGGAGTCATGGAACAGGCTGACAATTGAATGACATGAGAGAGTCAAACAGAACATCTAATTCATTTTGACACAGTACTTTGAGCCCATTTTAAGGACTAGAATTGTACACTATCGCCAATTCAGTTGCCAGCAGAAACATGTGCCAAGATGAATTGAGATGCAGAGAAGACTGGGTGTCTTAATTCATGAACTGCAGAAGGTTAGTGTACAGATAAAGTCAGTAATCAGGATGCTTTATAGAATGTTATATTTTATTGTGAGGGAATTGACAGGGTCAATTTTGAAAGGATGTTTCCTCTTGAGGGAGAATCTAGAGCTAGAGGCCATAGTTTAAAATTAGGAGTTTGCTCAATTAAGACCATAAGACATTGCAGAAGTTGGTCACTCAACTCACTGAGTCTGCTCCACCATTCAATTAGACCATGGCGGATCTGAGAACCTCCCAACTTCACTTTCCTGCTTTCTGCCCATAACCCTTTAAAATAGAGATGAGGAAATGCTTTTCTTGCAGAGGATTGAGAGTCTTACGAGTTTTTTTTCCCTCAATATGCAGTGGCTGCAGAATTTTTAAATATGTTTAAATCAAAGGTTTGTAGATTCTTTATTACCAAGGGGTTGAAATATTATGAAGGATATGAGGGAACATAGAGTTGAGGTTAAAATCCAATTAGCCATGATTTTATTGAATAGCAGAGCAGACTCGAAGGGCCGAGAGGCTTATTCTTGCTTCTTGTTCTTGCATTCAAGCAATATTTAAGCACAACTGATATGATCACATGGCTAAGTGCCCCAAGCTGAGCCAGCATCTTTGACAAGTCCTGGTAAGTAAGGAAGGTAAGAAAACAACATTTAAAAAAAGTAAACTGAAGACAGAACAAAACACTTCCATTATTTGCTTTGAATTTCATGGAGAGGATCAGCTATTCACAAGGATGTGGAGTAAATTTTAAGATTCAGTCCTCCAGATGCAGAATTCGAGAGAAAATCATGCTCGTGAGTTAGTCAGGATGGCTGGGAAATCAAGATCACAAAAATGCACTCTGCTCCTGCAGGTTTCTGTGCCAGACAATTCAGAAGTTGGGTAAAGTAGAAGAACAGAGTAAATCATTCACAAAATTGCTGTGACATAAAAGGTGACCATTTGGCCCACTGTGCCTGCACCATTTTTTAAAATGAGCATCATTAGCAAGTAATTACTATCATTATCAATCCTGTCTTTTCCTCATATCCCAACACACCATTTAAATCCAAATAATCATGAAAGGCCTTCTTGAATGTCTCTTGAACTTGCCTCCAACACACCTCCAGGCAGTGCAGCCTATTTCCTAACTTTTGCGAAGTGAAAACATTGTTTATATGTTACCCTTGCTTCTTTTCCCCATCAGCTCACTCATGACATTGAAAAGCTCTATCAAACTGCCTCTCAGCCATCTTCTGTTCCAACTTCTTCAATTTGTCTTTGCAGTAGACAATCAGCCTCAAAAGGTCTTTCTGTTCGGAAAAGTTTCCTTATCTACCCTACATTCCTTATCTACCATTGACTTTATGGTAACTATGTGTTGGATAAGAGATGGTGATAAGTGGGAATGAAGGTTGGATGAGGAGTGTCTAGGTCAATGTACTAAGGATCCAGATCGAAGATAAGAAAAGTGAGAGATGCAATACTACACTCTAACAAATGGAGACAAAACATTGTGACACAAAGACATCTGGATCTACTGGAGACAT
The DNA here is from genome assembly GCF_004010195.1 of Chiloscyllium plagiosum. Classification (NCBI taxonomy): domain Eukaryota; kingdom Metazoa; phylum Chordata; class Chondrichthyes; order Orectolobiformes; family Hemiscylliidae; genus Chiloscyllium; species Chiloscyllium plagiosum. Next base: position 15,171,545 of record NC_057751.1, on the reverse strand, counting down.
ATAGAATGAGGTAAAATAAGAAACCATGATTAGATGAGGCAATGCTTAGTATCTTGCATCATATGCTGGCAAAATATGGCAATACCAGTTCGGAAATTCAGTTTCAATGTCATCATTTAAGAAGTTACAGAAACCAATGGAAATAATTTTCATACAAAGGCAGTGATATTTTTACTCAGTTACCTGCAAGGTCGGTTGAAATTTCTTAAGTTATGTACATGAATATATTACATTTTGTTAAAACATGACATAAATTAGTTAACAAGTTTATTGATGTTTTAACATTATTTAATACAACACCTGCAATCCTTTGGAATCCCTTCAGGGAACACTCTTTCACATTATTGGCCAATTAGTGGCAAACTGTAATTTTAACTGCTGAGCAACACAATATTAGTTTCCCGCCACGAGGAAGCAAATGGGATAATGCGTGAATATTAAAAAGATTTCCACTTCTTGAATTAAGTTCAAGATTACCATTGCCTATGCCATGATTAGTAAGTGTCAGAGCTCTTCACTCAACTCTGAAATATTTTAATTGTTATAAGATGTTTAAAAAAAAGTCTAAAAATATCAACAAAAACAACTTATTTATGGGCTTTATTCACGTTGAGTGCATAGACAGTTAAAACATCCAATGCTTTGAAAACAATCTGGTATCTTTATAATCAAGGTGCTGAAATCCCTTTTCGCAACTACCTTGTTTATCTAACCAGAAAAGTTTTTTGATTGAAGGCAATAATAAATTAGTGAGCAGTTATGAACGCAATGTTTTTATTTTTGTTGAAACCAAAAAGCTATGAGCAAAGAAAGAAATACTTTCTCAAAACTGTGTTTCAGAGAAGACAAAGCTCTGGAATACCTGACACATCAATCATGGGTGAATAAAGCTGCAAAGTCTGGACACAGCGCAGCATGGATCTGCAGTCCAAGAAGTCCATACTTCTTTGCGATTCTGCTTCCAATCTTTGGCACAAAGATTACAATCTTCTGGGTTACTGCTTTAAATAGATGTTATTTTTGTAGCAAATGGATGCTCAAATAGTTTTTTGCTGTTCTTTTTAATGCTGATTTAAAAGTAAAGACCTGAAATAATCTCCTAATCTTGCTTGCTTGTTTTGTTTGGCTTCCTCTTCTCTAGGCATCATCCGTGATTATTTCAGGGTTGCTGAGGCATGGCTTATACTAAGGGTTCATTACAAGGATGCAGGACCCAAGTCTAAACTCAGACAGATCAGGATCAGAGAAGAGGAGAGCCAAAAATAACAAGCAAGCAAGATGAGATTATTTCAAGTTTTTACTTTTAAATCAGCATTAAAAAGAACAGCAAAAATTATTGGAGCATCCGTTTGCGACAAAAATAACATCTCATTTAAGGCGATCAGGATCTGGCTGTTACCATTAAGATTCTTTGAGCCAATTAAAATCTGATGTAAGTCTAATGCCAAGGTTCTGGAAATGCTTAAGCTTTATAGTGGATGTGAAACACTAACTTCTTTAATTTTCTTTTCAAATAGTTCTTTTATGTTGTACATTAATCTGAAAACCTCACACGTGAGATTGAAGACAGCCATGATAACCTGTCATCAGTGCAAAATTGGAAGCTCAACTCTAATGTTACATTGATAAAGTGGTTGACCAGGAATTGATTTGTCTTCTTCTACATGAAGATGAAATTCCAGCATGATCTTGACTCACTGCAATGACATTAGTCATAGCAAAATGGTACCAACATGACCACTCTAAAACTTACTCCCTGCTTCAAAATGTTTACGCCGTAATCAAAAACATAACTTGGTACAGCAATGACATGGAGGTGCTGGTGTTGGACTGGGACGGACAAAGTCACTAGTCACACAATATCAGGTTATAGTCCAATCGGTTTATTTGAAATCACAACCTGTTGGACGATAACCTGGTGTCATGCGACTTCTGACCACAGTACAGCCAAATAGGTTTAAAGCGTTCACAGCAAGATTTATTTGAATTAAGGAATAATGATGATTCTATAACTTTTTTGGGTCAAGGAAACTACCCCCTTAAGTACCAGGCAGGAACAGTGTGTCTTCATAGCTGATTATTTGTTTTTTTTCATCCCTTCTGCCTTTCCAAATTTACAAAAATCTCTCAAATCTACCTTTTCACAATTGCAGTCTTCTGGGCGACCATCTAAAGTCCAATGGCTTAACATCAGCAATAAATGCATAGTCAAACATTTAACTCTCACTTTCTGCTCATTTTGAAGTCAATACTGGAAACAATTTCTTTACTCTGCCTGCTCTTTCTCATTCTGTTGAACACTTGCAAACTGCTGGCATGTGACACTTTTTTTCTGACATATCTGTGAAATTCGGTGTCAGATATAGAAGTCTGAGATGTTTAACATAATTTCATGAATTAGCTCAGTTCTTTTTGGGTAAGTAAACAAAACTGAAACCAGTGACCATGTTGTGAATATGCCCTGTGACACAAATGAGATTTGTAATATTCTTACATTTCGGCACACTCTCTCTCATAAAATGGAGAGATGAAAAGGATCACATGACCTGTTGTGAATTCAGCTCCTCAAAAAATTTCAGTGGCTTTGTAGTTAAAGGTTAAAGGGAAGCCTAGGTGTTTGAACCAGAAAAAGGTGCAAAATATTTCCACCTGTAAACAATCACCAGACTAGAGGTCTCTAATGGTGTACTGGTTAGGTCCCAACCTCTGAGCCAGGAGGCCTCGGTTCAAGTTCCACCTGCTCCAGATGAGAGTTACAAATTGATTGAAAAATATCAATGACCAGATGAACCACGCTGATGAAAGGTAGACTGGTCAGTCAGATTTTCATACAGTTGGAAAGTAGGGTGTGATTCACACAAGTCGGAAACACAAATTGAGCAGGTCATTTGAACTGGGTAAAAAGCGAAGCTTTGCAGATGCTGTAGATCTGAAAATTAACCTAGAAAATGGCAGACAAACTCAGTAGGTCTGGCAGCATCTGTGAAGAAATAGAGATAACGTTTTGAGTCCAACATAATTCTTCTTCAGATCTTCACTTTGTAGGAAATACAAAGTGCTGGAGTAGATGTAAACATACTTCAAGGGCAGATACGGTTTGTCTACAGACTTGATCTGAAATTGTTTTTTAATGCCCTGCTCTTCAAATTTTAAGAAAAAATATGCGGTGGCTGTCAGTGAAAGAGTTTCGAAAACACCTTTGCAGTGGACTGTTTGGACTGATAGTCGAGATGAAAGTAACAGCAGCTGGTAGCGCAGGTTTATACAGTTGTCTGATATTTCCCCAAAGACTATCAATATGTCATTACGAATGCTTGGCTCAGTTTCAAAAGCAACAATTCTTTAAGCATGGAATTCTGAGTTCACAGTTTGATGGACAATGTAAAGAGACCATTAAAGGTTACCTATTTTTGATTTATAGCCTGAATGGTTTTAATAAAAGCATGCCTTTCTTGCAATGGTCTCAGTCAATCCTTGAGTCACCCTTCTGTCATAATTCTGATAGTTAGACAAAACACAACACAGTGGCACAATGGTTAGCACTGCTGCCTCATGGGTCCAGGGACCTGGGTTCGATTCCAGCCTTGTATGAGTGTCTGTGTGGAGTTTGCATGCTCTTTCCGTATCTGTGAGAGTTTGTGCTGGGTGTTCCGGTTTCCTCCCGTAGTCCAAAGGTCTGCAGATTAGGTGGCTTGACCATGCTAAATTTCCCCCATAGTGTCCAGGGATGAGCAGGTTAGGTGGATTAGCTGTGGTAAATGTGGGAATTCTGAGGTTAGGATGGGGGTGGGATACTCTTCAGAGGGTAGGTGCAGGCTGGACAGGCCAAATGGCCTTGATCCACACTGTAGGGATTCTATGATTTTACACAGTCACTAACTCAAAGAGCTACTGCTATGAGAGAGCTACTACATACTGCATGCATTGTGTGATTAGATATTGCCAGCATCAATCGTCTTTTATGTCCTGCTGCAAGTGTGGCTCACTTGTTATGAAAAAGGGCAGAGGCTGACGCCAGAAGTTGTTTAAAACTTCTAAAGACAGTAAAGTCATGCAAACAGTCTGGCTGTGATGGTTCTATAATGACTGAGAATCACAAAATCCAGGCATTTCCACAAATTGCTCTTCAAAGGATCTGAAAACCTAACCAGTAGAGTTGAAGAAAGAATCAATAATCTGTAACCAATTCAAAAATTCTGATTTGATATTAGAAGACTGGTTAGCCAGAATCTGAATTTTTCTTGCCACATGCATTAGGATACATTCTTGAAATGCTAACATGGTCTGGTCTGCATGCAATTAAATTATGATTTGCAATAGTTCACCATTAGTAACACCCCCTATAAATTCTGACCAATTACAAAACAGATAATTTCTTACCATCCAGTGCAAGATTTTCAAATTAACTTAATGCATCAAAGTCAACCAAGTCTAAACTCTTAAGATTATAAACTTATTTTACACCATAATGAAAACCATAACAAACCACAGAAAGACAAGTTTATTGAGTTCAAAATTTACTTGACCAAAGAAAAACTGGAGATAGTGTCTTTTTCAGTCAGTTGAACTCAAGTTACTTTCATTTACTGCTAAACGGAAAAGTCACACTGACAGCTGCAAAACACAACATTTAGCGCACATGGTAATGCCAGCGTTTATTTGCATGCAAGCCTCGTCTTACTCCTTTTTTAATCTAACTGAATCAGTATATACCTCTATTCCTTTCCCTAAATTCATTATTGGATTTTTTTTAAACAATCAACCTGTTCATAATACACACTGGAGCAGATGTAACTTGGACCTGGCGACTTGGCCCTCAGACATAGGGCCCTAGCACTGCATTACAAAAATTCTCCTTTATTGGATTTATTATATTAATCAATGTGACATGCCTAGAGTAGGTCAGATGTGGACAGATATTCTGGCCTCTCAGCCTTTTCGCCAGAAGAGGGACACAGGCAGCGTGGACATTAAGTTTACTATGGGACAAAAGCAGAATAGAACCTAGAACATAGAACATTACAGAGCAGTACAGGCCCTTTGGCCCTCAATGTTGCGCCTTCCTGTGGAACCAATCTGAAGCCCATCTATCCTACACAACTCTATTGTCATCCATATGTTAATCCAATGACCACTTAAATGCCCTTAAAGTTGGCGAGTTTACTACGGTTGCAGGCAGTGCATTCCATGCCTCTACTACCTAAGTAAAGGAACTATCTCCGACAAGTGTTCTGTATCTAACACCCCTCAATTTAAAGTAATGTCCCCTCATGCTAGCCATTACCCTCCGAGGAAAATGGCTCTCACTATCCACCCTATCTAACCTCTGATCATCTTATGTGTCTCAATCAAGTCACCTCCAAACCTTCATCTTCTCTCTAATGAAATAAGCCTCATGTCTCTCAGCCTTTCCTCATAAGACCTTCCCTCCAGATCAGACAACATCCGAGTAAATGTCCTCTGAACCTTTTCCAAAGCTTCCACATCCTTTCCATAATGCGGTGACCAGAACTGTACGGAATACTCCCAAGTGCGGCGCACCAGACTTTTGTAAAGCTGCAGCATTACCTCATGGCTCCGAAACTCATTCCCTCCACCAATAAAAGCTAACACACTGTATGCCTTCTTAACAACCCTGTCAACTTGGGTAGCAACTTTCAGGGATCTATCCATATGGACTCTCTGCTCATCGACACCACCAAGAATCTTACCATTAGCCCAGTACTCTCTACTCCTGTTGCTCACCTCACACTTTTCCATATTAAACTACATTTGCCACCTCACAGCCCAGCTCTGCAGCTTATATATGTCTCTCTGTAACCTGCAACGTACTTCACCACTAGCCACAACTCCACCTACCTGAGTGTCATCCGCAAATTTACTAACCCATCCTTGTAAGCCCTCACCAAGGTCTTTTATAAAAATGACAAACAGCAGTGGTCCCAAAACAGATCCTTGCAGTACACCAGTAGTAACTGAATTCCAGGATGAACATTTCCCATAAACCACCACCCTCTCTTTTCTTTCAGCGAGCCAATTTCTGATCCAATCTGCTAAATCACCCTCAATCCCATGCCTCTGTATTTTCTGCAATAGCCTACCTTGGGGAACCTTATCAAACGGCCTACTGAAATCAATATAGACCACATCAATTGCTTTACCCTCATCCATCTATTTGGTCACCATCTCAAAGAACTCAATAAGGTTCGTGAGGCACGACGTACCCTTCACAAAACCGTGTTGATGACTATCCCTAATCAACTTATTTCTTTCTAGATGATTATAAATCCTATTTCTTATAACCTTTTCCAACACTTTACCCACAACCAAAGTAAGGCTCACTGGTCTATAATTACAACAGAGGTAAAAACAACGACTGCAGATGCTAGAAACCAGATTCTGGATTAGTGGTGCTGGAAGAGCACAGCAGTTCAGGCAGCATCCAAGGAGCAGCGAAATCGACATTTCGGGCAAACGCCCTTCATCAGGAATCAGATGACCCTTCTTGAACAAGGGGATAATATTTGCTATCTTCCAGTTCTCTGGCACTTTTCCTGTAGATAATAACAATATAAAGATCAAAGCCAAAGGCTCTGCAATCTCCTCCCAGGCTTCCCAGAGAATCTGAGGACAAATCCCATCTGGCCCAGGGACATTTTTTTCACACTTTTCAGAATTGCTTACATCTTCTCGTGAACCTCAATCCCGTCTAGTCTAGTAGCCTGTATCTCAGTGCTGTCCTCGACAACATTGTCTTTTTCTAGAGTGAACACTGATGAAAAATATCCATTTAGTGTTTCCCAATCGCCTCCCACCCCACACACAACTTTCCATTACTATTCTTGATTGGTCCTAATCTTTCTCTCGTCATTCTTTTATTCCTGATATACCGAAAGAAAGCTTTGGGGTGTTCCTTGATCCTATCTAACAACGACTTCTCATGTCCCCTCCTGGCTCTTCTTAGCTCTCTCTTTAGGTCTTTCCCAGCTAACTTGTGACTCTCAAGCGCCCAAACTGAGCCTTCACGTCTCATTCTAACATAAGCCTTCTTCTTTCTCTTGACAAAAGATTAAACGTCTTTAGTAATCCATGGCTCCCTCGCTCGACCACTTCCTCCCTGCCTGACCGGAACATACTTATCAAGGACACACAGTAGCTGTTCCTTAAATATTTCAATTGTGCCCATCCCCTTCAGTTTCCTTCTCTATCCTGTGCATCCGAAATCTTGCCGATTCTCATCATAATTCCCTTTCCCCCATCTCTTACTCTTGCCCTGCGGTATTATACCAATCCCTTTCCATCGCAAAAGTCAACATAATCAAATTGTGGTCACTATCACCAAAGTGCTCACCTACCTCCAAATTGAAGACCTGGCCAGGTTCATTACTCAGTACCAAATCCAACAGGGCTTCGCTCCTTATCGGCTTGTCTACACACTCTCTCAGGAAACCATCATGCACACATTGAACAAACACTGACCCATCTAAAGTACTCAAACTACAGGATATCCAGTCAATATCTGGAAAGTTAAAGTCCCCCAATACAGCTATCCTGTTACTCTTGCTCCTATCCAGAATTATCTTTGCAATCCTATCCTCTTCATCTCTGGAACTGTTCGGAGGTCGATAGAAAACTCCCAACAGGGTGACCTCTCCTTTCCTGTTTCTGAATTCAACCCATACAACCTCAGTAGATGAGTCCTCATCACACATCCTGCCTGTCCCTGTACCACTGTCCTTGACGAACAATGCCACACATCCCCCTGCATGACCACCTTCTCTATTCTTACTGAACCATCTAAATCCCAGAACCAGCAACAACCATTCCTGTCGCTGCTCCATACATGTCTCCAAAATGGCCACAGTATCGAAGTCTCAGGTACAACCCATGCTGCAAGTTCACCCACCTTATTCTGGATGCTCCTGGCGTTGAAGTAGACACACTTCAAACCACCTTCCTGCTTTCCAGTGAACTCGTGCAACCTTGAAATTTCTGATCTCACTACTGTCAACCTCCTGGACGCTGGAACTACAATTTAGGTTCTCATCCCCCTGCTAAATTAGCTTAAACCCTCCTGAAGGGCATTTGCAAACGCACCCCCCAGCCCCCCCCAAGATATTTGTACCCCTCTGGTTCAGGTGTAGACCATCCTGTTTGTAGAGGTCCCACCTATCTAAGAATGAGCCCCAGTTATCCCGGTATCTGAAATCCTCCCTCCTGCACCATCCCTGTAGCCATATGTTCAACTCCTCTCTCTCCCTATTTCTCACCTCGCAAGTACGTGGCACGGGCAACAAACCAGAGATAACAACTCTGTTTGTTCCAGCACTAAGCTTCCACACTAGCTCCCTGAATTTCTGGCTTAAATCCCCATCCCTTTTCCGACCTATGTCATTAGTGCCTATGTGGACAACAACTTGGGGCTGCTCCCCTTCCCCGTCAAGAATCCCGAAAACACGATCCAAGACATACACCAACTGTGAGTCTCTCTCATTCCCACAGAACCTCCTATCTGACTCCTAACTATGGAGTCCCCAGTGATTGATGCTCTGCTCTTCTCCCCCCTTCCCTTCTGAGCAACAGGGATACAGCAACTCTGTGCCAGAGAACTGTACCCCATAGCTTACCCTGGTAAGTCATGCCTCCCCAACAGTATCAAAAATGGTAAACTTATTATTGAAGGGAACCACCACAGGGGCTCCCTGCACTGCCTGCTGGTTTCTTTTCTGTCCCCTGACTGTAATCCATCTGCCTTTTTGTTGCATCTGAGGTGTGACTATCTTCCTGTAACCCCTCTCATTAGCCCCCTCCGCCTCCCGAATGATCTGAAGTTCATCCAGGTCCAGCTCTAGTTCCCTAAAGGGGTTTGAGAGGAGCTGGAGCTGGGTGCATTTCCCGCAGAGGAAATCAGCAGAGACATAGGTGGTGACCTTCCTCCCACGCTCCGCAGTTGGAACATTCAACTGCCCGAACCATCATTTCCACTATTCTAAATTCCCAAAGAGACTGCAGAAAAATAAAGAAAAAAAACTCGTTAATTTACCAATCCGGCGCACAGAACCTTTTTTTTGATTAAAAGGTGGATGGGTGGGAGACGCTACCTAAGCAGTGTTTCAGGTAATACAACTACCCATGTAGTAGTGAGCAGTTATTTATCAGGCTGGAAGAAAGTACTTTGGCTACAAACAGGTCTAAGTTGTATTATTAAAGTTTGTGATTTATCATCTTCACATAAAGAGTCCTCACAAAGAAATATGCTCTTCGGCTGAATGTTAAGTTCTCTACCTCCAAGTCTTTTTGAAAGAAGAAAAAACAGTGGAGTTCTACTACGTTTTTTTGCCATGCCTCCAGAAGTGCAACAAAGTAAAGCCTAGTACATGCATTTTGATCTATATTGATCAACGTTTCCTTCAGATACACAAACCTCAACCCTCTGAAGGAATAGAATTAATTGAAGTTGTAAAGACTCCATCAGGGTGACAATGTCTAAATTATACATCTATTTAGTAACAACTGTTATTAGAATTTTATAGATTAAATTACAAACTAGATACATACTTTTTATTTAATCTAGTTTGTGAAGAAGGAATCTTCATCAATTTGGTTGGTTTAATAAACAGGCATTCAGAGTCTTTGAAAACATGAAGTTTCCAATATCATTCAGTTCTTACCTGTGCTTCCCACAGGGCGAATTGTGTACTCATTCAATGTGAAGCCTTTTTCCAGTGCTTGGGTCCTCATGTTCTTGTTAAAAAGATCACTGCCAGTGAAATAAAGCACACCGCAGAAATACTGATCTTTTGGAATTACTCTGCAACAGTAGAAATGCATGGTTAGCAATGAGATTCCAAAGTTAATACACATAAGTTGAAACAATACTTGTTGGTCAGGGCGTTTGAATCCCAAACTCATCCAAACTGAGTATCATGGTAGATTGGATATAGACATAATTTATCTAATTTTTGAAACACCAGCAACTGGAACCAGCTTTCAAGAAATAAAACACACACAACCAAAAGTTCCTCCAGAAGCACAGTAGCATCCTTTTCAGCATCATTTCTGAAGTGTTGATCTGTAGTCATCGATTTCAGTAATACGACCAGAGTACATAACATCTGCAGTCGATTTTCACAAATATAGACTGGGCACTCCAAAATGAATTAGACAATGCATGTTCAAGTCTAAAAAGAGAACACATTTGAAGAGCATATATGAAGCACAAAGTCTAAATAAGGGGAAATACTTTGAACTTGATGTGGAATCAGTTTCACTCCCATGATCTATTTCATAATGAGGTTTTTGACTGAGTAGTGCTCATTCTCACCATAATATATCATTCTTTCTAAATTTACACATTATAGTCAGAAAAGCTTTCCAACAGAATTACATAAAGTTGAGCATAAATCATCACATTAATATTTAATTCATGATTGCCTGATTAACCTCTACTGGAAACGGTGGCAATTAGGTTTAGCTTCCTGCAGCCTAAATGATCATTAAACAACTTTAAACTAGACATATTATAGGTCAGATCCAAGGAATTTGTATGATTTTGAAAACAAGATGGAGGGCACAAAAGCAATAAGAGCATGTTTTATTGAAGAGGTTACTCAATCAAATGCCAAAGTAATCTTAATCAGTCACAGTATTCACACTGACAATTCAATAGAGTCCCCAATAAAATAGCAGAATGTCTCTTAACAGTTGGCTATGTTTCTAATCATAATGGTCAGACTTTCATGAGCTTCATTTGAGCAAAATGTCACTTTTTATAAAATGAATGAATATCCAGCTGTTTTTAATTGACTTTAAGTTGCAAATTGCTGCTTGTAACAAGATTGAGAAAAGTGGTCAGCCTACGGCTTCAAATGGAGGCTTGGTTCTGATGTGAATGGAAACAACCAAGAATAATCAGTATGGGAGGTCCACAGTGCTTGGGCTAAACAAAGACAAAACCTAAACCACAAAGAGGAATACATAGCAATCTGAGCTGATAGCCAAAAGTGGAAATAAAGTAAGACAGTGCACCATTAAACAAGACCTAGATGTAAAAGCAAAATAAATGTTAAATTTACATTAGAATAGGGAAATTTGAAGTAAATCCAGGTATGGCAGTCAGGCTCATATGAAGTATCTTAATCACAAGAATCCACATCAACTCCACAGACTCAATCATTTGAAATTTTCCTGGTAATCTCTCAGAATCATTCAACAAAAGATGGCATTTGGATAAACTCACCCATTCTTAGCAGCTGTACAATAAAATGACTTGCTTTATCCCTCAAATCACCTTCTCCATTTCTGCAATCCTGATTACTGGTTATTTGTGTCCCATGCAAAGTGCACTACTGTTCAATCTCTCTGTTCAAATTTTAGTTTCTGCTGCTTAGTTCACTTCTTGCTTTTCTCTAGTGTAAATCCAGGGCAGTTATCTCTTGCTTACAAATTTCGTGTCCATTTAATAATAAAGATTGGTTTTGTTTTGGAACTGGAAAAACTCTGCCAGGAGTGGGCAAACTGGCTAGTCCCTTTTTGGAAAATAAACAATAGAAGAATTGGGAGTTGATCAACAGAAAAGGTTTGTAAAAATTTTCAAATGAAAATGAACTATTCTGTTGCATAGAAAATGAGGCCGATTGAAATGTTGCATCCAATAATTGGGCCACAATGAGCAGTACTATCTCTTACTGCTCTATTGACAACTTAGGAAACTGTTTACTGCTAAAATTGGGAGCTTTGTGATTGAATAATCAGGCAGTAAACACGAAGTGCTCATGCGCAGGACGCAATACTTTGAATAAACAGAAACATTTGAAGAGAGGTATATTCCATGGAGATCACTCCTTTACCTTTGGTGAGCATCTATCACCTGAAATTTCAGAATAATTTAGTTTAAGAGCTCAGTCCTTGGAAAATTATATAAAACTAACCACTGCTAACCGACATGAATTGATCCTTTTCAACAAGATGACAAAACTTAGACAATTCAACAAATACAAAATAATATTCATAACTGTGAGTGTCTTGAAAGAGTATGCAAAGTCACACAATGATAAATCATAAAACTGCTATCTCAAACTCAAAATTTCATGAACCAATGCTTGAAAATTAATAAGGTTGAAAAAAAGAGAGATTCACCAACAGGTATTATAACTGTCTGTTTAAGTCACAAAGAAGATAGATTTAATTCATGGATTTGAGTAGTAAAGCCAGCTCGAAGACATTAACTATTACCAATTATTAAATTATTTTATAAAATTACAGAACACTCTCCAATACTAACCAGATAATTTTGTACATATATTCTGACTGTTAAAGAGAGAAAAGGCAAGCAACTCAGAAACTTTAAAGAGAATAATTCCAAATGAGCTCCACTGATAAGTCAACATCCCAAAGATTTTTGTCAGAAATGTAGCTGATGAACCAAGAAATAATAAAGATACCACAATATTTCATGAAGTTGGAAAGATCAAAGTAAATCAAAGACAAGTGATTAAGCAATGTTTTAAAAGTTGAGGAAGATGCAGAATTTAGAAAAAAAAATTAAACATAAGAAACTGCAATGACTAATAATGATAAAAGAGCTAGATGGGGAAGAGAAACAATGCACAAATCAACGTATTTTGAGCTCTGAAGGCAAGATCATAGAGCCAGGACCAAAGTATCAAATAGATCAATAGAAACAGACAAAAATATAATTTAAGAGAGATGACAGGTGAGGGAGCTATCGGTGATCTGACAGAAACTTTGCTTTGTATACTGTTCGATGGCTATTAGAAGGGTCTCAAAAAAAAGTATAAACCTCGTTGAGTGACTCAAATGTTAAAGAGCTACACTGTTGATTTAGATTGTTATTTAGCATAGTTGAAAAGTCAAACTTTTTTTTCAGATTATGTTGCAAAGTCAATATTTATTGCTGATCAGTGGTCGCCCTGGAGAAGCTGGTGAATGCCTTCTGCTTCATTGGTGCATCTCCAAGCGTCCCACAATGCTTTGCTCTCTCCGTTCCAAGACACTGATCCTGCAACTCTCAAGACGACAACTTTGGTGGCAATTAATAACCCTTCCGTCTTATAGTTCCCACTGACCTGCAACATGCTATGGGTTCAAATTCCAGGAAACATCCTATTTGGAGTAAGTTATCTAGTGTTCATGAAATAAGAAATAAGAAAATGATCCAATAAACACACAAGAAACTCTTCTGTTCCTGTTAACAGTTATGACCAATGACTCTGACATCCCCACCAACACAGCTGGCACAAACCGAAGTGTAACTGGCAATATCAGGCTAATTGTTTCATTTTACTTTTCCTCTTGGAGGCCACACACATGAAGCATCTCATCTCATCACAAAGCATCAATTACAAGACCACCATCAATCTCATATTTAAATGGCTATTTGAAAACACAAAGTAAGCAGAATCAGATGCCGAATTAGGAACAATTGAGCAATATATCATCGCAATATGTTTTTCTATGTCAACCTTGGTAGTTGTTAATTGGGAATTATCAATTACATGGAGAAATAGCCACAGGCAAGTATTCTGGCATCAAATTAAGGACCTTGCTTAGCCCTGAAAATTAGGTTCATGTAAATTCAGCTCCACGTAGGTTTGGGACAGGATTATGGATTTCCCTTTTAGCATCTTTTCTGCATTCTCTCCGTGTGTCGCCCAACCTCCGCTTCACTTTTGAAGGCAATGCTGGATTACAATTCCATAGACCCCAGCAACTATTTTACACCACATCCAAATAACCATTGTTCACCTAATCTTGATAATTAGGACTAGCAGGACAATTAGCCAAGTGGGAGGACATGAAGACTCAGCCAGATCCTGTCTTTTTCCTGTCATTCATAACTTTCAGCAGTTCTTAATAAATGTTCGACCCTTAAGACTACTGAGGCCAACTGCACTACCTCAAGTTAACTGGATACTGATTAAGAACTTAAAACTCAATTTTCTTGAAGTGCGAAATTCAGATCACACTATGATTGCATTAAGTTCCTGAAGCCCATGCAAAGAATCTATGCTCGTCAGAATTTGCTTTTTTAGATTAGAATTATAAGATTAATTTAATAGAAACCACCTCTGAAGTGAGTGCAGACAAGCAACAAAAGTAATGAGATTATATTGCCATCTCTTAGCTTCCTGCTGAAGTGTAGCCTCTTTGTCCTTTCTGTCCAAAATCATTTTGCTAAAGTCACAGTCTTATACACATTTTCAACAGCAACACAAGCTGTTCGGGAATTATCATCTTCAGCTGTCAAGGAAAGGAAGCACAGAAAAATAGGATCAAACAACACAAAAGTAGAAAACTTGGCAAACCACAAGAAATGCTTCAGGAAGGTCAAAACTTAGTGAATGGGTAAACAAATGGTGAGCACAACTTAATATTGAGAAGTGCGAGTTACTATATTTTGGGGAGGAAAAAACAAGGAATTACAATACAGAACCCATTCTAAAACTTTGCAAACAGGTACAACCAAACAAGATGATTTGGGGGTTCAACTGTACAATTCCAAGAGACGAAAGAAAATTTTTAAAAATCCTCAATAGCATTTAGAGATTAATAAATAATAACATGTGATAAACTTCCATAAATCTATGAATTTAGAAAGCCAAGTATAAAGGCATAGATCAAGAGAGACAGGAAACAGCCAAGATGAAGAGTTCAGAACAAAATTCAGCTGGGAAACATAAGACGACGGAGTATTAGCATTCAAGCGATACACAGCGAGGTATAAACTGATCATATGATTTTGCCAAGAAGGTTTGTTTCACAACTTGCATGCAATAACCTTAATGTCGCAAATGAACTTCAAGCCACCTCACAAACATAAGGGAAACGTTGTTAGAATTCATCAAATTATCGTAGAGAATATTATGGCTTCTACATTAACTTGTTCATTTGCAACCATACAAATTCTGCATCTGCTGTCAATTTAGATTGCACATGGTTCCTAACTGGCAAGGTGAGAAAGTGGAATGATTACAATTTTTTTCAGTGAAAAAGAAAAGCTGGCAAAAAGAAAGGCCAAATGACATTGATTTACTTCATAAAGCAGAAGTTATCAAACTACTATCTTGGGGTGCTGACCACATTAATTGGGTAGGCGAGAGTTGGTGGAGTTGCACGCATTCTGAGTGACTTCAAGAATTTACAAATATCAGATAATTAAATTACCTAATGTCAATTCTCCTGAATGGATAGTCACTACCATCACTATCGTCAGGCAATCGGCAGACACCCTGTTGAAAAAGAAAGCGCAAACAAAGAGTTAGCAAAACACCATGGTTCAAGAGATGATAATAGAATACAGGAGTAAGCTGATTTTGCCAAGCACATGTGTATCACAGCACAGAACACCACTTTCTGAAAACAAAAACAGAAATTGCTGGAAAAGCTCAGCAGGTCTGAAAGCATCTGTGCAGAGAAAGCTGAGTTAATATTTCACGTCCAGTGACCCTTCCTCAGAACTGCCGTGGAAGCACAAAATAAGAAATGCCCATTATGGTCTCTGCAATTACCTTGGCACATTCCAAACCCACCACTCTTTCACTCAGACAAAGTCAATTAAAAGGACAGAGTGTCATTATTTGATCAACAGGGCAACCACAACACAGTAAAGTAAATGAGATTTCCATAAGTAGCAATGCTGCACTTTTGTGAGTGAAGTCTCCCCATGTGATTCTTTGCAATCAAATGCAGAAAGGTCATCAAAGTCACAGGGAAGTCGTGGCATGCGACAACTCAGTGGAAAATGGCTCTGGAACCTGATGTGCAAGTGGTCTTGAATCAGGAGAACCCTGAGGTAGGTTTGTAAAATATATTAATACAGAACAGATGAAAATTGCAGAGTGGGCAAGGACAACCCCAATGAGGAAGAACTTTTAAAAATAGTCAGAAGTAGTTGCTTATTCCAGTCTTCTCTTGCATACGTCTTCCAAACAGAAAATGTATCACGGCATAAATAAATTGTTCAAGATCAGTCAATAAATGCTTCACTCTTTATATCTGCTTTGATAGTTTTGAGTGTGCTCATGTAATTTTTATGTTCTTTTATGTTGAACATTAACAATGTTAGTTTTCATTGTCAAGACATGGCTGTTGATATGCAAATTTGACAAGTCATACATTAAAATACAGTAACATTCTAACAATGAAAAGAAACAAATGCAATGCATATTAAAGTGTTGAAATCCACCTCATAGCTCTGAACTCATTGCAAAAATGAGTTGCATTGCAAACTAACATGCAACTTGATCTTGCAATTTAACAGTAAGTTAAAGCCAAAACAAATCTCCTGGAGAAACCCAGCAGGTCTGGCAACCAGATTTAACATTTTCAGTCCAGTATGATTTCATTTTCCTTCTGAAGAAGAGTCACACTGGACTTGAAATGTTAACACTGTTTCTCTCTCCACTATTGCTGCCAGAACTGCTACATTCCTGCACCACCCTTATTTCATTTTAGATTTCCAGTATCCACAGTATTTTGCTTACTCAAGTGAGTTGAAGCCACTGTGCTCATTCAAAAATGTTCCCACTAACCCGATTCAATTCAGTCAATGGAATTCCTCTTTTACCATGAAATGAACAATATGGACTTTACAAAACAGTTCACACAAAGTCTTTGTGATTGTTCTTCACGTTGATCTTCACTGACCAATGTGTAACATGAAAGAGGAATCTGTAATATAGCAAATGTTTAAAGCTCCACTGGAAATATTTTTGTCTAGAGGTTATTTATTTATAAGTATTCCTGTTCGACTTTTTTCTGAATCACTTTCCCACTGAAATAGTAACAGTATCTCTTACAAAGTGAGAGGCACAGTATCAAAAACACAGACAGAAATAAAGATACAAAAGTCCAATTACAAACTTCAAAGGACCGTTTTTTTAAACAAAGCCCACTCAAAATAGCTTATCAGGAAGCAAAAGTTACCACTGAGTATAATCAGGACAACTGCAGATCCTTTCAGACACTTTCAATTTCAATGCTTTTGTGGCAATGCTCAAATGATTTACCATTTCAAAGTTTTTTGGAACTACATGTTGGGGGGGGGGGTTGGGGTTGGGGGTCAGCATTTCTTTCCACAGGTCCGAAAATATACAAATCCGCAGATCATGAATATTCATCACAGTGGAAGTTGTGGGTTCCCCTGTCCCAAACTCCTCCTCATCGCTTGCTTTCCACAGACCAACTTTAATGCCTACAGCTTACATAGTAGCCTCTTGAAATCTTTTGCCTGATTGCTCTTCATCGGATCCACCTAAATATTTCCTCTCGACCAAGCTGACAGTGCAATCTTTTACGAAGGAATGATAATATTTAAGAATTCAAGAGAAATCCATTAAGTTCAGATATCCCAGTCTACCCCCCCAAGTCAATCTTATAGAATCCTTAAGACCATAAGACACAGGAGCAGAAATTAGGCCATTCAGCCCATCAAGTCTGCCATTCAATCACGGCTGATAAGTTTCTCAACCCCATTCTCCCGCTGTCTCCCCGGAACCCTTGATCCCTTTGAAATTTAAAAACCTAAATATTTCAGATTTAAATGTATTCAATGATCTGACCTCCACGGCCTTCTGTGCCAATGAATTCCATGAATTCACCACTCTGGATGAAAAAGTTTCTCCTTACCTTCATTCTGAAAGGTCTTCCCTTAACGCTAAGGCTGTGCCCTTGGGTCCGTGTCTCTCCTAGCAATGGAAACATCTTCCCAACATCTACTCTGTCCAGGCCATTCAATATTCTGTATGTTTTAATTAGATTCCCACTCTTCCTTCTAAACTCAGACTATAAACACAGGATCCTCAAATGTTTCTCATACGTTAAGCTTTTCATTCCTGGCCTATTCTTGTGAAACTTCTCTAAACACATTCTAAGACAAGTACATCCTTCCTGTGATATGGGGCCCAAAACTGTGCACAATACTCCAAATGTGGTCTGACCAGAGCCTTCTCGAGCCTCAGAAGTACATCCCTACTTTGATATTCAAGTCCTCTCAAAATAAATGCCATCATTGCATTTGCCTTCCTAATTACTGACTCAACCTGCAAGTTTACGTGGAGAGAATCCTGGACGAGAACTCCCAAGTGTCTTTGCACTTAAGACTTCTGAATTTTCTCCCCATTTAGAAAATAGTCCTCTATTCTCTGTACCAAAGTGCATGACCTCACACTTACCCACATTGTCCTCCATCCGCCACTTCTTTGCCCACTCTCCTCACCTATCTAAATCCTTCTGCAGCTTCCCTGCCTCCTAAATGCTACCTGCCCCTCTACCTACCTTTGTATCATCTGCAAACTTAACCAGAATGCCCTCAGTTCCTTCATCTCGATGGCGAATGTACAAAGTGAAAAATTGTGGTCCCAAAACTGAGCCTGGTGGAACACCACTTGTTACCAGCTGCCATTCTGAAAAGGACCCTTTTATCCCCACTCTCTGCTTTTTGCCAGACAGCCAAGCTTACATCCATGTCTCTGACACCACGGGCCCTATCTAGCTAGTAGCTTCGTGTGCAGCACACGAAGTCCAGAGAGATAACATTCATTGGCTCTCCTTGGTCTAACCTGCTCATGACTTCCTCAAAGAATTCTAACAGATTTGTCAGGCATGATTTCCCATTGATGAAACCGTGCTGACTTTGCCCTTCTTGACGATACACTTCCAAGAAATCAGACATCTCAACCCGAACAATAGATTCCAGAGTCTTACCCACGATTGAGGTTTGGCTAATAAGTCTGTAATTTTCGGTCTTTTGCCTTACCCCCTTTTATAAACATGGATGTCATATTAGCGATTTTCCAGTCCTCTTGGACCCTCCGTGATTCTAGCAATTCCTGAAACACCATCATTAATGCATCTGCTATCTCTTCAGCTATCTCCCTTAGAACTCTGGGGTGT
>NC_057751.1:15134704-15152254 GCF_004010195.1 Chiloscyllium plagiosum | reverse complement strand
GTCGATTCTCCTGCTCCTTGGATGCTGCCTGACCTGCTGCGCTTTTCCAGCAACACATTTTTCAGCTCATTCTCCCTTTACCATGCTTTTTTTCCCTTGGGATGAATCTCTGCTGTGTCTCCTGAATTACTCCCAGAAACTCCGGTCATTGCTATTCCACTGTCTTTCCTGCTAGGCTTCTCTCCCTGTGAATTCTATCCAGCTCCTCCCTCATGGCTCTGCAGTTGCCTTTATTCAGCTGTAATACCGTAATCTCTGATTCCATTTTCTCCCTCTCAAATTGAGAGTAAATTGAACCATATTATGATCACTGCCTCCTAATGGTTTCTTCACCTTAAGCTCCCTTATCAAGTCTGTCTCATTTCTCAACACTAAATCAAGTATTGCCTGTTCCCTAGTTGGCTGCACCTCAAGTTGCTCCAAAAGTCATCTTGTGGAATTCCATACATTCCTTTTCATGCAATCCACTACCAACCTGATTTTCCCAGTTCATCTGCATATTGACATCCCCCATGATCACTGTAACTTTGCCTTTCCTTTGCTGCTGCTGTATCTTGCGCCCCAGCTCCTGACTTGTATTTGGAGGCCTGTACATAACTCCAACTATGATCTTTGCTTTCAATTCTACCCACACAGATTTTACACCATCTGACCCTCCAGTTGATCATACAGCTCAGCTCTTCTCTCTTAAGAAACACATGCTTTCCCCTTTGCCCCACGTTTGCTTCTCTGCTAATATTGAAAAGCAAGTTCTCTCTTTCATATCAAACTTCATTTTTGACCAGTGTTCCATGGGATTTGAGCATGATTACAGCAAAAATGCCATTGTGAATTTTTTTATCTCATTCTTCCTCTGTGAAGATTATCATGGGAGATGATTTCAAATTAAATAAATACTCCAATATCATTGGTGTGCATCTTAAAGTAATGCTGTGCAAATTGTTTCTGTCAGAAATGTACTACAATTTTGAAAAATGAAATGGAGACATTGCATATTAGTACATTTTCATTCAGATTAAAAAGGACTGACATTGGATTTCCCTTTTGTATTATTTACAGTTGACAGTTAAATACAATATTTTATTTGATAACAATCAATGCTTCTTTTCAGATAAAATTGGGACACTGTTCCTTTCATTAAGCCTGTCTGTCTTCAAACCAAAACCAAATCACTGCCCACCTCTAACACAAAATGGCTCGAGTTCAGGGAACAGTTAACCAATCATAAACGAGATAATTGTTTGACAAGGTCAAAACAGGAAAATTCTGCAACTATCGGTAAAACCAATTCACTAAAACGAACAATAAACAAGTTGACAAGCTAACACAATTGACATGCAACTGCAATCATACGGATAAATCAACAACTTATTTCAGCACAAATAAGCTGGCCTCATGGAAATCATGACAAGCTCATTTAAATGTTCCCTTTCAGCAGTTTTAGTTACAATTTACAAATTCACACAGCATTGCAAACTTAAGATAGTAACATGTGAGAAAAAGATATTTTTCATATTGAAAAAGGGAGCAGCTGGAAGAGCAAACATTGACATCCTGAAAGTCCTGACAAAAAGCTTATTTCTGAGCTCTGCTCAAATTACCTTCCACAGGAACATAACTATATTTCAGAAATTTGGATCTTTCATCTCTCTTTTCCTCCTGTTCTTACAACACTAAACAGTCTTGCCTTGTTAACTGCATGAGAAAAATGGGTCACAACACAAGAAAGTTTGAAATATGAACTTTTCTGCTTCTAAACTGCATTCAGTCAGGTGTTTTCTCTCAAAGATGGTGGCTGTCACAAATTTCATTTCAGCTTTCATAAACAGCAACTTCTGTAGAACAAAGGGTTCAAGGCTGTGGAACCTGAGACTATCTCATTTGTATTGATTGTAGTCACCAAGCGAACACAAACAAACTGAGCCATTCAGAAGCTTCTGATTGGATTTTATTTCCATTACATAATCTTGGGAAAAAAGGTCCAGAAGTGGCTATTAAACATATTTGAACTACATTATATTTGAACTGCAACTTAATGGAATAAAACATCAAATCTGAAAAAACACTGCCGCTTATGAGTTTTTCATCCTTGCATTATTTTAAAAACATATTTTTATATATTGTTTAGATCAGGGCTACAGTGGCAAGGTATTATCTAATGCCTATTCTTAATTCACTTTCTAGCATTAGGAGTTGGCGATATACAAAGGATCGGATTAACATATAGGACAGACTCTCCACATTTCTCAGTGCAAGATGAGGTCAATTTAGCAGTCGCAGCCCTGTACTGGCACTTCATCGAATGAACTCTGCTCCACTGCTCCTTCTGCAAAGCCCTGCAAATTTCTCCTTTTGAAATAGATGCGCAATTTGCTTTTGCAAGTTACTATCTCTGAAGGAGATGAATGACCTGCGTTTTTATTTTAATTACAAAATGCCATTTTCTGGGGCCATCCCTGAAAATGCAATTTCTATAAAAAAAAGATAATTTTTGGCATGGTGGGAACTGCACCCAAAACCCTTGCATTAACAATAGCCATTATTCAAGAATATGTCTAATGTGATTCTTGTATTGACATGTTTTGAAATATTGAGTCTTCAAAGGGAAGTAAATAAACCACAACATAAACCAAAATGTAAGTGGATAGTATCTGCAAATGAGAGCTGTATAAGACAACAGCTGAATACACCTGCCAGGATGTAGTAGTTGGTCCAAGTTGTCTGCTTACTCAAATTTTATTGATGGGATGTGGGCATTGCAGGCTGGGTCAGCATTTACAGCTCATCCCTATTACCCTTGACAAGTCAGTGGTGAGCTGCCTTCTTGAACCCTTGCAGTCATGTGATGTAGCGACATCCTCAATGCTTTTAGAGAGGGAGTTCCAGGATTTTGATCCAACCACACTGAAAGAACAGTGATAGTGAGTGGTTTGGAGGGAAACTTGCAGCTGATATTGTTCCCATGTACCTGCTGCCCTCATCCTTCTCAGTGGAAGTGGTCATGGGCTTTGAAGATGCTGTCTTAGGAACCTTGGTGAATTTCTACAGTGCATCTTATAGATGGCCACACACTCCTGCTACTAAGCAATACTGGGGAAGGAGTGGCTGTTTGTGAACATGGTGAAAATCAAGTGGGCTGCTTTATCTTTCAGCCTGAAGAAATCATAGTGGACTTGAAATGTTAACCCTGTTTCTCACCCAACAGGTGCTTTCAGACTTGCAGAGAATCTCCAGTACTTTCTGCCTTAGTATGGTTTAGTGTGACTACGTTAGCACTAACTCCAAAAAACTGACTTTTTATCGACTCACAGAGATGTACAGCACAGAGACAGACCTTTTGGTCCAACTCGTCCATGCCAACCAGATATCCTAAATTGATCGAGCCTCACTTGATTACTGAGGCTGTAAATCAGTCTTCATACACATGGAATTAATACCATTAAATTTTGTGAAGTGAATTAATGTGGATTTTAAAAGAAATGTAATTTGAAACCTGATGGGTGGATTTCCCACTATCCCAGGTCCTGGCAATAGGGAGCATTGTTGGGTAAAAATATGCAACCACTGATTGTTTAGGTTAGAATAAAAAGGGGGAAAAAGAGGTTACATTAGGTGCATACTTCACTGGATATAAATGAAGGATAGTGATACTTGTAAAGTGACACTCCTTCTTTCACAAATGTAAGCTGTGCGTGCCTATCTATAAATATTGACACTATCACTTCAGTAACGTGAATTAAAATCCCTATAAAGTCATTTCAAAACTTATGAAATTACTTTCCCTTTACAGACTGAGTCTCCTTCACAATTAGCAGTTGCTATCGTTTTCATTTCTACAAGATAGCATGTGTGAACAAAAGTGCTGTGAATCTTCAATAATATTGAATTACTTGGGTATCAAAGTCTGCATCAACAGCCACGCAATATCCCTGAAAATATACCAGTATCAGCTGACAAACTGTTCGAAAAGTTGAAAAGTAATATTTTTGATGAAACAACAAAAAGATTATTGTACAAAGTAATTGTATAGAGTCATTTTATAGTGGCACTCATCAAGGTGGCTTGCTGCAAGTAGTTGCTGTCATCAGTTCAAGCCTGAGTACATAATCTCTCTCAGACAGCCTGCTGTGAAGACAGCTGTTCAATCAGCTCGGAAATTTCCACTGGGAAAAGTCTAAAGCTAAAAGACAGCGAATCTTCTTCATGCACCATTCCTGACAAACAATTCCTATTGTGGCATGTTAATATCTGGAGAATGGCATAAAGGAAGCATATTCTCAATTACAGGTGCTTGGCAAACAGATGACATACTCGACATTAGCTCAAATCATGCAGAATGTATACTTCCTAAGTTATAATTAAATTTTGCAGTTAGGTCCATGAGCATTAGAAACCAAAGCTACTTTGAACGTTAGTAAATCTTTAGTTTGTCCATAACTGCAAGAAGAGTTATTCTTTCTAGTCATGTGGACAGCAAATGTTTGGACATCATACACTTAGAAAGTCAACGTTCAAGACCGATAATTATCTCAACAAGATTCAAATACTGATTCGTAGGTATAAAATTCTGGGAATGTGACACTATGGATTGTAAGACATTTAAAATATCAAATAGCAATTGAGGCTGCTTTAAATAAAAAAGATAATCTGAACAATGAATATGGACTCTGCATTCACATGATACAATTATCAGATTAACTGCTACTACTGCATGTTTCTCATCCAAGTGACAATTTAAAAGCAGTAAAGTCCCTTCTGAATGTGAAATTTGAGCATCACAAATCCACAGGTAATTGAAATTTGGTAACACACCCAGAAGTGAGGTCCACATCATACATCCCCCATCACAGTGATGTGAATAAAGTAAATCCAGTATTCCTGGACTTGCAAGATCTGTGCACGCATACATTCCCATTGAAGCAACAACCATAGAGTAGGAAAAATATTATAAAATTAAAAGAAACTGCAGATTCTGAAACTATAAGAAAAACTACACAAAATCTTGACAAGCACTTTTAACGTGAAAAGGCAGACAGCCAATCCAGGTGGGAATCTTTCTCCAGAAGTTAAAAAGTTAGGAAATCCTTAAAATGATGCACTAAACAAATTCTGGATTATGCAATTTCCACACAACACAAATTTCTATTATGTGGAAGATATGTACTAATTTCCCTCTTGCGTTACATGGTTTACTTGAAAAGACATGTGCCCAGCACATAGGTTGGAACACATTATTTCTCTGTGGAAGGCTCACCTTACCCCCACAGCCTTAAAATACTAGATTTTTGTGTTCCTCCAATTTTGGTCTCGCAGTCTCCTGATTTTAGTCACTCTAGTACTGACCATCACACGTTTAGATTCCTGAGCCCTAAATTCAGGGATTGTGTCCCTAAACCGCTCAACCTTACCTTTCTTCTTCTGATGGTTTTTAAAATCAAGGGTTTGGTCACCTGCCTAAACATCTCTGCAGCTTGGTTTAACTTTGAGTTAATAGCACTCCTGTGCAGGGCATCAAAATATTTCACAAGTTAAATTTGCTACATAAATATTAATTCTTGCACATTTGAAAAAAAAACAAATAAAATAAATGCAACTTTTTGATTTCACAACAGTTATGTTCATTCTACAAATTAGTTATAATCAAAAACTGTTTATTTTTCTTTGGGCCTAATTTTTAAAAAATCTAATTTGCCAAAATTATTCAGCATGTGCTGACTTTTAATTGTGTTACAAATTGAGGTATTTGCTTGGAACATATATTCATCACTGAGGAAAAAAAAGTATCTAACATACAACATTTTTGCTTTTATTACTGCAGAAAATAATGCAATTGTTCTCAGTTGCAGGAATGATTTGTCCAAGTGTACATGTTAGGATTAGTCAATGTTGTGCTTTTACCCTTCTTTAGGAGGCACTTGAAGGAACTGAATTGAAAACACCCTCATTCCTCTCAACTTCTTCACTGGCAGATACAACCAACCATCTCTTTTTTGCAGAATCTGTGAATGTCCCTCAACAATGAGTGAACTTCAAATTTTAAAGTATTAGATGCAGATACTATTAGAGATCAACGTGCTGCTTTTGGTGTTAACCAAACACACCTTTGAACAAATTTCAATGGTTTAAAAGTGTCGTGATATTTCTCAAAGCAGTTTGAAAAGGATATAAGGCTCAAGAGACTATGGATAACTTTCAAGTTGAGATGAAGGTGCCATTCACTAACAGTTACGTGCAGCATCACCTTTTTTTCATGGATTCATGAACGTATTGCAAGCAAGGCCAACAATTACTGTGTTTTGCATTTATTTATTTATCCTTTTCTGATAGCACTGACTGATGGTTCTGGAGTCACATATCAACTAGATAGGATAAAGATTTCTTTCTGAGAAGGTCTATTCCACCTCAGGGTGTTCAAACACCTCATAGAATGTATACTGACAATTTTCATTCTCATTATTTAACGTTTCTTATCTGATGCTTCTGGAAAACATTTCACAATTTCTTCGACAATAAAACTTGAGACTTAGACAATACACTCAGCCTCAAAAATTCTTAGGCCAACAGTGAAAACATACCTTAAACTGCGTGTCACCAACTGGCAAACAACTCGACAGATAAAGTGCAAATTCTACAAACTCTGAACAAGATAATGGCAAAACAAAACAGGCGACCATGGTTAAAATTGTCAATTGCTCACAGATGTGTTAATTCGAAAAGTGCATATCGCTGAAGTTTGCTTTGGAATATTAAGAGTATTGTGATGATTGACTAAGAATAGGATTTATAATTGTAAAATAGACAAGACTTAATTGGATTGGCAGGAAATTGCCTACACAGTGAAATTAAACCACATACCTCCAACTGAGCAGATCAACATTACAAGGCATTAGGAAATATGGATTGAAACCAACTGAAGCTTAGAATTAGATTTTATTGTCACTTGTACTCAAGTACAGAAATGTATAATGTCACCATTCCCGGCATCATTTTAGGGACAAAGGCACCTGGGTACAAAATGCTTGGTACAAAGTAATAAAGTTGAAATTTCAACATTACAGTCCTTCTTAGTATCAAGTAGAAAAATAAAGAAACCAATTGAATAGTTCCATTGTCTGTCTTATGTGCTTAGCCATGCTGGGCTCACACTCCATACAAGGAAATGACATCCTCCACTTTGGCCGGCTCTCCAGGGGACCTCGGGCTGCCTGCTCTCGTCAAAATGGATATGAATGATGGAATGAAAAGGCTGGCTAACAATAATTAAACGGACACAAGAAGAGTTTTTCAAAAATAACTAAGGCAATTCCAATGAAATGTCAATTGTTTTAAAGCGTTGATCAGATACAATAACAAGCGCCACATATTAATGATCCAAATTCAATAAAAACCACAATATCTAGCAAGGCAGAGTCACTCCCAATCTTGATGATACTTTATTAATTGTAATTAACTATCCACAGCTTATATAGATTTATAAGATGATGTGAGGAAGCTAACAATACACAAGGTTTACCTTTGTTTTGGTAGGTATCTTTTATATCCTATATGTTAGGTCATAAAAGGATTATCTACCCACTTTCCAACCAAGCCCTATTCTTTCAACAGTCACTTTTTGCATTGATCAGCAGACAATGTTTGATAAACTAGTGAAAATGGCAATGTATGCAAAACAGATGGGAAAGGGATAAAATGTGGCATGCTACTGAAGCGACTGCAGATCACTAGAGATATTATTGGTATACCAAAATTTATTGGAACAATCAATTGATAGTTTTTAGTCGTACTTGTATGTCAACTCAACTTGATGGCAGTGTTCTCATCTGTGTGGGAAGATTGTGGGTTCAAATCCCACTTCAAGGCTCGATCACGCACTCTGGATTTCTATTTTAGTGCAACAGTAGGGGAATGTCATTCTTCAGGCATGATGTTAAACTACGATCAACCCATCTTATGAGATACATCAAGGGCAAACAGACAGATATAATCACTTAGCAAATA
The DNA here is from genome assembly GCF_004010195.1 of Chiloscyllium plagiosum. Lineage (NCBI taxonomy): Eukaryota > Metazoa > Chordata > Chondrichthyes > Orectolobiformes > Hemiscylliidae > Chiloscyllium > Chiloscyllium plagiosum. The sequence continues at coordinate 15,144,256 of NC_057751.1, read as the reverse complement.
CAAAGCCTTGAAATGTTGCCACATATTTGGTTAATGAGATAACAGCATCTTTTTCTGTTACTTGTGTTAAAGAAAATTCATAAAGTTGACTTAGACTTGGCTGTAGCGATGTACAGAGCAATTCATTTTTGCTCTGGGTTTGAGCTGTTCCATCTTGACTTTCTCATTCATTCATTCATGGGATTTTGGCACTGCTGGCAGAGCTTGCATTTGTTCCCTATTGTAAATGTCCTTGAACTAAGTAGGCTGCTCAGCCATTTCTGATGACAGTTACGAGTCAACCAGAGAACTGTGCATCTGGAGTTACAGAAAAGCTGGTGAAATAATTCCTTTGTATCTCCACCTTAAATGGCCTACCCGATATCCTTAAACTGTGACCCTTGGTTCTGAATTCCTCCAGTCATTGGAAATATCCTTCCTGCATTTACCCTGTCGAGTCTTGTGCTCCAGAATTTACCAAGCTGTTTCAGTACAGTGACGAAACTGGCATCTATCAGACTCTGTGGAAAATTGCCCAGCTATGTCCTGCACAGAAAAAAAAGCAGGACAAATCCAAACCAGCCAATTACTGTCCCAGCAGTCTTCTCTTGATCATGAGTAAAATGATGGAAGGTATCATCAATAGTGCTATCAAGCAGCACCTGCTCAGCAATACCCTACTCAGTGAAGCCCAGTTTGGGTTCTGCCAAGACCACACAGCTCCTGCTTTGGTCCAAACATCAGCAAAAGTGCTTAATTCCAGAGATGAGATGAGAGTGACAACCCTTGACATCAAAGCTGCACTTAACAGAGTACAGCTTCAACGAGACATAGCCTAACTGGAATCAGTAGAAATTAGGGGGCAAACTCTCCACTGGTTAAGGTCATACCTGGCACATAGCCTGATGATTGTAGTTGTTGGGGATCAGTTATCTCAGGTTTAGGACATCTCTGCAAGAGCTCCTCAGGGTGGTGTCCTTGACTCAACTATCTTCAACTGTTTCAAAATGACCTTCTTCCATCATAAGGTCAGAAGTGGAAATGTTCACCAATGATTGCACAATGTTGAGCACCATTCACAACTCCTCAGATACTGAACAATCCACGTTCAAATGCAACAAGATCTCAACAATATCTAGGCTTGGGCTGACAAGTGGCAAATAACATTTTCATCACACTAAGAGACAATCTAACCTCACCCACCATTCAATGGTGTTACCATCACTGAATCACCCACTATCAACATCCTGGGGATTACCATGAACCAGAAACTTAACTGTACTCACTCTTTATGAGTGACAAACAAAACAAAGGATGCGGGTGCTGGAGATCTCAAACAAAAACAGTGGAAACTTTTGGAGAGACTTAGCAGATCTGCCAGAATCTGAGGACCAAGTCTACCAGAGTTAATGTGAACATTTTGAGTTCAGGTCTGAAGAAGGGTCACAGGGCTCAAGAATAATTTGGTTTCTCTCTCCATACTGCCAGACCTGCTTGTTACAATGTCTCTTTTGGTTTGTCACAGGGAAAGTTCTGGCATTGGGTGGTTGGCCAGTTTTATGCTGTGTTGAAGATTTCCCCGCAATGGTCCGAGGTGATGGGTGAAACTAGGTCAAATTCCAACATGAAGGCTCCATTCACTCCAGGTTGCCCCCTTCATTTATGCTCCGCATGGTTCTATCCATGGAAACAAAACCATCTTAGTAATAGCCTTTGGTGCATAGCTGTCTTTCAAATAGTGCAAACAACCCAAATGCTGGCTTGCTGCATTTAGCACTTATCTGGGTTTCAGGGTTTATGCTGAGAAACCACACTGGCTTGCGTTGCTCTTGTACAATTCCGGAGTCTCAAACTAACTGGGTTTCTCAGACCCTGAACACACTGATTCTTGCTCCTGATCTGTCCTCTTACAGTACACGCATAATCATTTATCTGAAAGCCGTTCCTTATGCCAGCTAATGAATGGAGGAAATGGGCTAAGCCTTGGATGTTAATTTTTCCAAGGCATTTCCAGGCCAACTGGTCTTTCTGGCATTGTGTGTTCAACCAGTATTGTGGCAATCAGTGATAAGATGCTCAAAAATTAGGGAGGGAAAGTGGACGGCTGAGTGGGGCAAAGTAAACCAGAGCTACTTTGGTAAAAGCTTTTTGCCAAAAATTAGATGTTTTGCATCTAATTATACTGACTAGATAGGCTTCAGATGTATAACATTGGGTACTTACATTGAAACCTTTATTTCAAAATAGATTACAAAAATTACTCTGAAGTAAACATTGTATCCTTGGGGAAACTGTTTCTACCAAACACACAAGACAAGCTCTCTTTTTCTCAACCCCTTCTCTCCAAGAGAAATATAAGCTTCTGTGTTACTGGCTTCATTGCTGAAATTCCGAGGTTCTGAGTCAATATTGATAATTCTCTTCTCTGTGGACAGCTGTGCTAAATTCGCAGGGATGTTTTTAGCTCTGAGTCTATCTTTGTGACAATGCTGACTTGGGTATCTTTAAGCAGAGTTGTGAGATAACGCTACAGAATTTGAAATGTTCTGCAAGCTCTGCTGAGGACTTGGGCGAGGAGTTAGCTGGAAGAGCATTTCTCATGTCAGGCTACCAATGCTTTTGTTTTTGCTAAGTTTTCTCACCTCGAGTGATTGCTTAACCAATTCAGAGGGTCGAGGTGACCCACAAGGTTGTGACGAGCCTCTTATGGATCATTGCAAAAATTGTAAAGCTTATTCCTAGTTGCAGTCACAGCTCCCAGATGGGAGGTGAAAGGCAAGTTTTTAGCCTGAAGTCATTCAGCTGGATGAGCAATGAGTACCTCATAATGCTGCCATTCCCAATGTCAATCACAGGAAGCAGCCTGAGTGAGCTAAAACTTCTTTTCCATTCTGCTCTTCTTGAGCAGACTAGCAGGGTTGGCGGGTGACTTACTGCAGCATCGCAGCTGCACACTCCCACCCCACCTTTTGCTCCAGTCCCAAGGAAATTGCGGCTTGTGGGATGTGACAAGAATCAGTCAGCGCTCCGCTATCAAAAGGGGAAACTTGGTGCAGTGTATATAGGGAGGAGGAGGATATAGGGCAGGCTAATGTTTTTAAAAGGAACATTTTTGGGATTTGGGTTGCGCAGCCTTATCAGACAGTGTTTCAAACAACCATGTTATGTCTTGCATGAGATGAAATGCTCCCTCAGTTCTACCCTGACTGTAAGCTCCGATTTTGTGGTGGGTAGTGCTCAGGATGGTGTTGCACCAATTGCTGCCATGACCTCTCTCTTAGTCCTGCAGGAAGCTTTGCCTTGGGATTTTCTATGTAAGTGAGATGCAAGGTAGACACACATTAGCTGGTAAATATAGACAGGAGACTGGCTTCTGGCAATGTTGAAATCCAGTTTTCTGAAGTGAAGGTCACGTGTGGTACTTGATTGGCTTACTCATGCCCCACACATCTGAGATGCTAAACTGTCATATTGCCTTCTGATATATTTTTAATTTATTCTGAAAAGATTGTGTAATTGTTTTACATATATATATATTTCCAGGGGGACTGCAATACTAAGCACTATATTGTAATCTATGAGTCAAAACTTTGGGGGAAGTAGGTGACATGTAGTGTAAGGGATTAAGTTCCACTGTGGTATGCCAGTGAAATGGCCTACATCACAGGAAGTGATGCAGTGTCACATGATCTTGTGCTCTTTTGCAGCCTCCTGGCAACCTGGAACGAAAAGAGAGTATTTCCAAAATAAAGCTCCTGTTTTCCTCATGCTTCTGTCAGGTCAGTAACTATTCTTCAGCAACTTTTAGATTACTGTGTTCAATTCTGATCTTCCTATGATAGGAAAGATGTTATTAAACCTGAAGAGGTTCAGCAAAGACTTACAAGGATTTTGCTAGGTTTGGAGAGTTTGAGTTATATGAAAGACTGCATAGGCTGGGGCTATTTTCCCTGGAGTGTCGGAGGCTGAAGGGTGACATTATACAGGTTTATAAAATCATGAGAGGCATGGATAGGTTGAACAGACAAGGTCTTTTCCCTTGGGTGGGAGAGTCCAGAACTAGAAGGCATAGTTTTAAGGTGAAGGGGAAAGATTTAAAAAGGACCACCTTTTTCATGCAGAGGGTGGTGCATGCATGGGATGAGCTGCCAAAGGAAGTAGTGGAGGCTAGTACAATTACAACATTTAAGAGACATTTGAATGGGTATATGAATAGGAAGGGTTCAGAAAAATATGAGTCCAACACAACTAGATTAATTTAGGATATCTGGTCAGCATAGACAAATTGGACCGAAGGGTCTGCTTCCATGCTGTGCATATCTAATGACTCTATGAAATAAAAACTGTGCAGTTGACAGACTGGGAATACTACAGCGAGGAACTCACTTCCTACCCAAAGCCTGTCTATCATCTACAGAGGAGAAAGTGAGGTCTGCAGATGCTGGAGATCAGAGCTGAAAATGTGTTGCTGGAAAAGCGCAGCAGGTCAGGCAGCATCCAGGGAACAGGAGAATCGACGTTTCGGGCATAAGCCCTTCTTCATTCCTGAAGAAGGGCTTATGCTCGAAACGTCGATTCTGCTGTTCCCTGGATGCTGCCTGACCTGCTGCGCTTTTCCAGCAACACATTTTCAGCTATCATCTACAGAGTACAAATCAGGAGTGTGATGAAATACTCCCCACTTGCCTGGATAAAGCTCCAGCAACACTCAGAAGCTTGATTTGGAGATGTCGGTGTTGGACTGGGGTGCACAAAGTTAAAAATCACACAACACCAGGTGAAAGTCCAACAGGTTTAACTGGAAGCACACTTGCTTTCGGAGCGCGTTCCTTCATACCACCTGATGCTCCGAAAGTAGTGTGCTTCAAATTAAATCTGTTGGACTATAACCTGGTGTTGTGTGATTTTTAACTCAAAAGCTTGACAGTATTGAAGACAAAGCAGCCCACCTGATTGGCACCACACTCACAAGCATCCACGCCCAGCACCACCACCACCACTCTAGTAGCTAGCTGCACTGCAGAAATTTACCAAAGATGTCTGAGACAGCATCTTCTAGACCATGACCTTTTCCATCCAGAAGAATAAGAGTAGCAGATAACATGGGAACACCACCTCTTGCAAACTGCCCTCCAAGCCACTCACCATCCTTACTTGGAAATATATCACTATTCCTTCAATGTTGCTGGGTCAAAAAATTCCCTCCCTGGGGGTATTATGGGTTAATCCACAGCTCAGGGACTGCAGTGGTTCAAGAAGGCATTTTACCACCAACTACTGAACAGCACTAAATGCTGGCCAGCTAATGATGCTCATATCCCACGAGTGAGGAGAAGAAAAATGAGCTTGAGGCATTCTCAACACCATTCCAAATATCTCATATAAAGTCATAATTAATTGAGCACTTGATTGGCCATTTCACGACAAAACCCTTACGGTAGGGTCACATGATGACTCAGCTGTTAGCATTGCTACCTCACAGCACCAGGGACCCGGGTTCAATTCCAGCCTCGGGTAACTGTCTGTGTGGAGTTTGCACGTTCTCCCTGTGTCTGTGTGAGTTTCCTCCAGGTGCTCTGGTTTCCTCCCACAGTCCAAGATGTGCAAGTTAGGTGAATTGGCTAGGTTAGATTGTTGGGCCCAATGGCCTGTTTCCACACTGTCGGGATTCTATGACTAGTGCAAGCCATGGAAAAATATCACCCAACGCAATAACAAATTTGTAAACTAAACTATCTTGATGAAACATCATATTTAAGTCCTTTGCGATCTCTTTATTGCAACAATAAATGATCTTCAATCTGTCCTGTCTTTTCTGGGAAGTCAAAAAGACGTTTGCTGATTGAAGTGCAAGTATGTGATTCCCTTAAGTAAACCTGAAGATACTACATGTCAACAGCATTTTAGAATTTTGAGAACAACAGATATTTGCCATCAATGATGACCTTTCCCCTCTATGTGTCCTGATTATGTGTAACAGACTGAAGAATGCAGGACTGTGCTAAGTGCTATAATTTACAGAACCAGCTTAAATTATCTTGATGCAGGACTAAATGGTTTTATTAATATGGGGAGAAAACCTGGTAAATTCTTCAGCTCTTCAATAAACTTAAGGAATTCTTGACAATAGCTTGAGAACTGAAAAAGGTACTGAGCACACTCCCTTTTTAATAAATGATTTATTTATGCTTCCACTTAGTTTTAATATTGGAAATCCCGCTATCAAAAGACACTAATTCTGCATTTTGTGGTCATTACTGTAGTAATTACTATTGTGATTCAGAACTTGATGATTTAATCCAGGAAATTAATTTAACAAAGTATGTCTTAAGACTTTAGCAAGGAAGAGGTTTGGTCTGAGCAAATTAAAACCTACAAAGGTCCCATTGTTCAAAACTTAATAACACTTAGGTTCCTCATCACTGTCTCCAAAGCAGTGTCAGTGAAAGGATTTCTGGAAAAATATTGAGTCAGACCTTACCAGCAGGTAGGTAGGCAAACAAAGACTGCAATATGGAATGTTGATGCCAGTAAGGAAACAGCATTCAATCAGGTTTTTAAAAGCAGACTTCTGTCCGGTAGCCCGGCATTCCCAGAGCTTCAGGCAAAATCTGCAACCAGCTCTTCAAAGATGCAAAACTGCAAACTGATGGTTCATCCCAAACAGACAAAAGGCAGCAGCTGGCTAACCACTAATAATCTTCCTCTTAATTTTATTCAGTCAAAATTAACCACAACCCATACCACCCTGTTTCCATCCATATTACAAGGAGGTAACTGCAATTCACCATCTATCTCAATATCATTCTGTGTAGTAATGATTTCCAAGAAAAGAGATGTTGATTGAAAGAACAAAGGTTGGTGCATTGTTCTGATTATCTAAAACTATAAACATATCGGCATTTCACAAATATTCAATATTCCAACTTTCCATTTCAAAACAAAAAGAATCAGTATTATATCGCTAGTATCAGAAGTCATGATCATCTTCCAAGAATTATTTTTACTCGTGACTTTCCTGTCCTTTTGTGAAAAAATTCACAAGGTAAGAGACTCCACATTCAATACTTCACACCAATTCAGCATGCTCTTTAGTAAAAGAAAAAAGGAAAGAAACAGGATCAAGGGTAGGTCACATAGCACCTCGAGCTGGTTCTACCATGCAATGAATTTTAATTACTTTTTTGTTTGAAGAATGCCAAACCTCTAGCACCTTTTATACATACAGCTGCTGCACAAAATCAAACCTCTTGTAATCTAAAGCTCCAAAATAAAGGCCAGCCCTGCATCTGAGCTCCTTAACCCTGGCTGCTTGAGCACCCCAGAGTTTAATTGTAATGTTGTTGGGTGAGTCTTCAGCTGCCATGGCCCGAAGCCCCCGAAAACTCACAGAATCTATACGTGTGGAAACAGGCCATTCAACCCATCAAGTCCATACTGCCCCTCTGAACGGCATCCAAACCAGATCCCCCCACACATCCATGGCTAGTCCACCTAACCTGCACATTCCTGGACACTATTGGCAATTTAGCCTGGCCAATGCACATAACATGCACATAACCTGCACAACTTTGGATTGCTGGAAGAAACCAGAGCACCCGGAAGAAAGCCACGCAGATATGGCGAGAATGTACAAACACCATACAGACAGTCACCCAAGGGTGGAATTGAACCTGGGTTCCTGGCACTGTGAGGCAGCAGTGCCAACCAGTGAACCACTGTGCTGCCCAGATGAAGGACATGGAAGGTGGTATTCAGGCTCTAAAATTTTTTAATTCGATCCTGAGTCCTGAAGACTGCAGTATTCCCAACGCAGAAGATAAGATATTATTGTTCCAGCTTGCAATGAGCTTTGCTGGAACACTGCTGCAAGCCCAAGATAGAAATGTTGGACGAGGAAGTGCTGTGGTGTGTTGAAGTGGCAGGGAACCTGAACCTCAGGGTCATTTTTTCAGAGAACATTGGTGTTCTGCAAAGCTTTGAGGAGAAAGTGAGGTCTGCAGATGCTGGAGATCAGAGCTGGAAATGTTTGCTGGAAAAGCGCAGCAGGTCAGGCAGCATCCAGGGAACAGGAGAATCGACGTTTCGGGCATAAGCCCTGAAGAAGGGCTTATGCCCGAAACGTCGATTCTCCTGTTCCCTGGATGCTGCCTGACTTGCTGCGCTTTTCCAGCAACACATTTCCTGTTCTGCAAAGCAGTGACCCAGTCTGCCCTTTGTCTTCATCGGTTTACAGAAGACCACATTGGGAGCAGCGAATGCACTAAATTGACATTATTCCCACTTCCCAACACTCGGCCTTTCTCTTTGTAATGTTTTCATCAGCTTTCTCTCTGATCTTCTGTGCATCTTTACCTTTCTCCAACCTTTTCTCTCTTGTTCCTGTAAGTGCGGTGAATCTTTGTCGCACTGCCTTTAGGCAATGTTACCTTTCCTGATAAGCATTCCCGCTAATTTTTTACCTTCTGTACAAATCTCAAAAGTTCATGCGAGGCAGTGACTTCAGGTCCCAGAAGCCAATGCTGCAAACCAATCACCACACTCAGACCCTTGAAATGGTTGTACACACACAGGAACATTGTAGTTAGAGGGATCGTTGTTCCTGGGATTAAGAGTAAAATTGCACACATTATTCCAGGTTACACCCCAGTTACTTCAAAAAGCCTCAGGTGCATCCCAATGAAAGCAGCCCTACCCAAATCTGGAATCATATCAGCAGTTGTCACATTTTTCCCTCCCACCATTTTTAGAAGTGTCATTTATATTGTTGTTTCTGCCCGACTTTCCCCTTTATTTTTGTTCATCCTAAGGCCAGTACAGGTGAGGAATGTGCCAACAATACCAACCGTCCTTGTCCCAGTACAAGCCGCCCATGAAATGAAATCCTTCTTTCCTCTGTCACTCTTTCAGACACATGATCACCCCCCCCTTAAATTTTATCCCTATACCAATTTCCACATAGTTTAATATTCCCTTGAGGTCCTGCTCTTTAAGTTAGCTACTATCTCCCAGCTCTCTCCAGAAAAGACTTACCTATTCTTTTCTATGCGATAGGTACCAATATAGACCACAAAATGGATTTTTATCCTCACTGTCTAACCTTTATGTCATCCATATCCCTAATTATTGAATCCCCTACACTTAACTCATTTTACTTCCTAGCGAGTTTTGAGAAGAATTGTAGCTCAGGTTAAGGTTTTGGAGCTAGTGGACCTATGCCTTACCACACAATAGCTCTGGGAATTAATTGTGGCAGTGAACCCTAGTTTATCAATTCTTTTGAAATACAGTTGAGGTGTTTTTCGTGTCACAAAAGTCAAATTACGTTTGTTTCAATCTGGCATAGAAATTTTGGTAAAGATTGTATACCCTTCATCCCATATTGTATGTCAATCTTTATCACTACTAAGAAGTAGATAAACTGCTCTCAGGCTTATGTCCTTAGTTATCCAAATGTCTCCTTTGAGTTACATCTTAATTACCACAATACCCACCCTTTTCACCTGCCTGCTCTACATAGAGTCATAGAGATGTACAGCATGGAAACAGACCCTTCGGTCCAACCCGTCCATG
>NC_057751.1:15056596-15134457 GCF_004010195.1 Chiloscyllium plagiosum | reverse complement strand
AATATTCCAACAGTGGCCTAACCAATATCCTGTACAGCTGCAACATGACCTCCCAACTCCTGTACTCAATACTCTGACCAATAAAGGAAAGCATACCAAACGCCTTCTTCACTATCCTATCTACCTGCGACTCCACTTTCAAGGAGCTATGAACCTGCACTCCAAGGTCTCCATGTTCCTTCCAATCTTGTCCCTGTCTTAGCGGAAGACAGTGACTTCTATTGAGTGTTGGATCTGGCTGATTCTGGATTCGTCTCAAGTCACCATTCTTCATATGTGAGTCTAGACTTTGGGCTGTTTGACCTTCATTTGTAAAGGAGTGGGAACTTGTCTTGCCTCTCTTTTAATCCTCTTTTCCCAGGGCATAAGCCAATTGGATTGCCTCTACAGCCATCCCAATGGAAAGTCGATAACTTGGCCCAGAATATCACAAGCAGTAACAAATCGATGCCAGAAGGCCCCATACACCATCAAAAGGCCTAAATTTCACTAAAGAGGAGGAAAACAACAACAAACTGCCATTCCTAGATGCCACAATAGAGCGTAAAACCAATGGTGATATTCATGCTCAGATCTGAAATTCATTGTGGGAGCAGATTCCTAATCCTTCAGGGGCACAGCAGGTATAGCCACATATGAACGTATAAAACAACACAAGAACAGAAGTCGGCCTTCAAGCTTTTTGAGTCTGTTCAACGATTCCCCAAGATGGACCAAGGGCCAGGAGTGGCAGATGGAGTTTAATTTAGATAAATGTGAGTTACTGCATTTTGAAAAGCAAATCAGAGCAGGACTTATACACTTAATGGGGAGTGTTGCTGAACAAAGGGACCTTAAAATGCAAGCTCAATTTCCTTGAAATTGGAGTTGCAGGAAGATAGGATAGTGAAGAAGGCATTTGATGTGCTTGCCTTTATTAGTCAGTGCATTGAGTATCAGAGTTGGGGGGTCATGTTGCAGCTGTACAGGTCATTGATAGGCCACTTTTGGAATACTGTGTGCAATTATGGTCTCCCTTGTATAGGAAGGATGCTGTGAAACTTGAAAGGGTTCAGAAAAGATTTACAAGGATGTTGCCATGATTGCTATACGGAGAGGCTGAATAGATTGAGGCTATTTTCCTTGGAGCGACATCTGAGGGGTGACCTTTATAGAGGTTTATAAAATTGAGGGGCAAGAATAGGGTGAATAGCTAAGGGCTTTTCCCCTGAGTTGGGGGGGAGTCGAAAATTAGAGGGCATAAATGTAAGATGAGAGGAGAAAGATTTCAAAGGGACCAAAGGGGCAACTTTTTTTCATGCAGAGGATGGTGTGTATGTAGAATAAGCTGCCAGATAAAGTAGTGGAGGCAAATGGATGGGTATATGAATATGAACATTTTAGAGGGATGTGGGCCAAATGCTAGATTATTTTAGGATATCAGGTCGACAGGGAGGAGTTGGACTGAAGGATCTGTTTCCATGCCGTACAACTCTTTGACTCTATGATTATGGCCGAGCCTACTTCTCTCTTGAATTCCATATTCCCACCTGATGACATTAGATTTTTGTTAGACAAGGGAATTAGAGTTTTCTCCCTTAAAAATATTCCATAACGCATTTCTACTGCTTTCTGAGGCAGGGAGTTTCAATGCTACAAAACCATCTTGAGAGAAAAACGTACTCAGCATCTCTGCCCTAAAGAAATGTCTAATTTTAAAACTGTGCCCCCATGGTGTGACTGTTTCTTACATAGTGCTATGGAAACATGCTGTGTTAGATCAATTCCAGGCAGTTGGTAAAGTATGAAGTGAGACACGAGCAGTTTATTTGATGATATTGTTATCCTCACATACGGATGAGGAAGGACACCACTTTGACTGGGACAATACATCCATCCTAGGACAAACCAAACAAGACACGCATGAGAATTCCTAGAAGCATGGCATTCCAACTGGAACTCTACCAACAAAAACATCGAGTTAGACCCCATCTACCACCCCCTGAGAAAGGAACAGGAAGTGACTTCATCACAGGAAATAATATCACCAACCCAAAGAAACCCAAACATATAAACAGAAAGCAGGAATTTTCAGCATTCAAACATATAAACAGAAAGCAGGAATTTTCAGCATTGCTTCACCTGAGGCCCACTGAAGATGTTATATAATAGGGTAACAAAATGTCTGGAAATGAACCTTGCAGCTCAGCGAGCAAACCTACATTCATTTTACTTCTCTTCTCTCTCCTCCCAGCACCAGGTCCCACAAACTCTGGACATTCTCCTGCTCCAAAGTGTTCTTCTGGGAAACTTAATTCTATTGTCACAGGCAGCAGGCATGCTTGTCAGATCAAATCAAATCATCTTCTGCAGGTCACATTATCAATCTCATTTGGATTATCCTGACTCTGAACACTAATGTTTACATCGAGCCCATTTTGATCCTTTATCTCTCCAAGTTGTTGAAGTGTGTCATTTTCCAATTAAAGCCCACCTTTTCAAATATTTACACGCATTGGCAGATACGTATATCTCACATTGTACTGTTCATTCTCAGATCTGTGTGCTGTTAACAAGGCTACTCTTTGATGTCCACACATATTGCGTGTAGCTTGATGCAACTGAGTGGCTTGCTGAGCTACTTCAGCTAGCAGGTAAGACCAAAAGTTTTATGGTCATTTTTACTGATAACATTTTACAGTTCCAGTCTTTTTTTTGAAACTGAATGAAAATTTTCAATCAACATTGTGACAATATAACTCAAATTCTCTGGATTATTTGTGCAATGGCTTTGGTTTACTGCTACAACGACCAACTCCACAATACCCTTGCTCTGTTCAAGATAGAAAATGTTAGTAGGACCCCAGATTCACAGTGCTCAAACTAGTTAAATTGCACCAATAGTTTGAAGTTTCAGGCTGCACAACTATGAAATGTATCTCTGCTCCATCAACTTTGTTTATCGTTCAAAACATATGTCTTAAAATTTTAAAACCCAGAACAAACTGAACTGGCAGAAAAACAGCCCCAACTCAATAGAAGGGGGGAGGCTTGTAGTTAGAAATGGGGAATCAAAGGTTACGGGGAAAAAATGTAGGGACGTGGACGGGGGAACATTGTATCAGCCATCATCCTAATGAATGGCAGATTTCTCTGAATGACCTACTCCTGTTCCTCTTTCTTATCGTAACAGCAGACAGTGTTGGGAGGGATGTGGTGAGCATGAAAATGACAGGGTGGAAGAGAAGTGGCAGGGACAATAATGCAATAGTTTTAAGGTGTGGCACTTGGAGAGGCATCTCGGTAGCAGCAAGAATCAGAATGCAAGAGCATTTGTAGTAAATGATGAGGTCGTATGTGACTATTACCATATAATATTTGAGAGGGGATATTTAGGGATGAGCCAAACATTCGGAAGTCTCTGGAACTTTTAGTGAGAGCAGGCTGGATGGTTGGTGCTATAAGTGGTGTGTGGTCAGTGAATATGAGAAGATTGAAGAGGCTTACTTAGATACTGGATGGCACTAAAGTGGCGTTGCATTCAAAATTATTGGAAAGATTGGTATCTAATACTACTCCTGCGTTCTGGCAGCAATTTGAGGCAAAGGAAAAATTGCACTTTCTTAAAATTAAAATTTCAAGCTCAAAAGTACTGATACATTTGAAAGAAAGAAAAACGCATACATTTATACAGCTCCTCTCACAACCTCAGGATATTAATTGAGGATTTGTTCAAAATTATACAAGGGACAAGTCAAATGACTGCAAGGTATTTTGAACAGGCTTGGGCCTCTTATCTAAGATATAAAAGCCGTCCGTGGGTGGAGAATGGGTGTATGTTTGTAAGTAATTTTGTGCAATACAGGACAATGTAATAGAGCCGTTCATACATTTGTGGAAATGTTTGCATGTCAGATCTTTAATATTAATACATCCTTGTGTAGAATCTTGTTCATAACAAGAAGCATTCGCAGGTACTCACTGTACTGATATTGAAGGCAATCCAGAGAAGGTTCATTTGGTTGATACCAGATTTGGAGGAATTACCTTATTATTAGACATTGAGTTTGCACTCACTGTAATTTAGAAGCATAAAGATGACATTATTAAAACAAGATTCTTCGCAGATTTTACAGATTTCTCCTTGTGAGAGAGAGTCGAAGACCAGACAGCATAATCTCAGAATAAGAGATTACACATTTAAATCAGAGATGAGAAGGAATTTCTTCTCTTCAGAGGCAGTGAATTTATGGAATTCTTTACCACAGAAGGCAATCATGGTTGGGACATTAATTATATTCAAGCTTGGTCATGCTAAATTGCCTGTAGTGTTAGGTGAACGGGTAAATGTAGGGGAATGGGCTTGGGTGGGTTGCACTTTGGCAGGTCAGAGTGGATTTGTTGGGCCGCAGGGCCTGTTTTCACACTGTAAGTAATCTAATCTAATCTAGTCTAATCTAAAGTAGAAAGATTTTTAATCAGGAAGGGGAATTGGAGGCTACAGGGAAAAGGCAGGAAAGTGGGGGTTGAGGATAATCAGATCAGCCGCAATCATGTTGAATGGCAGTGTCGTCTCAAAAGGCTGAATGGTCTACTACTGCTCCTACATCTCACGGTCTTATTTTATAAAGTCTGCTAAGTACATTGAAGAAGTATAGTCACTGTTGTGATGAGGTCAAACTGTGGCAGCCAGCAATTAGATCATTTTATTTGACTCAGTGATACTGGTTGAGAGATAAATATCAGCCGAGAGACCAAGGATAACACCCTTGCTCTTCAAAGCAGTGTGCTGGGATATTTTACATCTTTTGGAAAGCAAGGTGAGGGATTTGTGTTAAATTCTCATTCACATGACAGCATTTCAAACAAAAGAGCACTTCCTCAGAATGAACTAGATTTTGCACCAGGAGTGGAACTTGAACTTGCAACCATCACTCAGAGGCTGGATACCCAAGAAAGAACCCTGGTTTGTTTAGCTGATCTTGAACAGGACAGAATATGGGATGATACACTGGTCTTGGATGTATCTTATGAATCGCTTGTCAACTTAATTTGTCCGGGCTTGTAAGACATGTCTAATTTTGGGAGCTATCAGAAGGCTGCTAGCACTCAATGCCAAGTCAAAATTTGAAAATAGGTTGAGGAAAAAATTGAATCTGAATAATCCCTGAGGACAATCTTGTACATTGGTCAAAAACAGGAAGAACTTCATATTTGTCTTATATACATACAAATATATGTAATTCTGATCCTTATAAACTGTAGGATAGAGGGGAAAGCAAATGGACAGCTGTTAAAATTTTACTTAAAAAGTGCCAACTAGGTGTTGTAATGAAAGTAACGGTGTACAAAAAAGCAAGACATTTTTGAACTAATTATAAAATTTGGCATTACATAAAGATGTTATAGGACAGCCCATCTTTGCTATTCATATTAAACATGTGCGTGCAGATTACACAACTGCTGTACATTTTTGTCCTCAGGAACATGATTGCAACAACACACCTTCTCCATTGTCCCCATGCCAAAAGTAAGTGACGTCTATATTAGACTCAAACTGAATCACCAGCTTAAGCAAACTGAATGCAGCTGCCGTCCATTTGCTTTTCCTTCTGTTCTACAGTTTATAAATATCAGATTATATATATTTGGATGTACATAAGGCAAATATGGAGTTTTTCTTAGTGTTTTTAACCAATGTACCAGATTGTACTCAGAGATAATTCAGATTCAATTTTTTTTCCTCAACCCATTTTCAAATCTAGGCTTGGCATTGGGTGACTAGAAAACACTCAAATCTAGAGGATCCCTTTTTGATGGAAATGGTCCTCGATCCTCATTAGACTACTTGATGTGAGCTGTTAGCATATCTACAGGAGGCTCATCCAAGCAAGGCATCGTTGTTGGGCCACTTATCTCAGTGGCCTTCAGATATACCCTGGCAGGGAAATACAAAGACAAAGACTCTGGGGTTGGTGGTATCAGCTGCCTCATTATCAGAGGATTTGTCAACACAGCTGAATGCTGGAAGTCAGCAAACAGATACCCTCCTGATTTTTATGATGGAAGGAAGGTTACTTATAAAGCAGCTGAAGATGGTTCAGTCATTGAAAAGGAACCCAAACAGCAATAATCTTCTACAGCCACAATGACTACCTTCTGAAAACTATAACTACTTTGTTTCGTATCTGGTAGAAATTGATAGAAATTTCCCTTCGACAACAACAATCTCAGTTTCAATGGTTCCTTGGTGCAATATCCAGCTGAATGCTGTCATGATGGGCAGTTATTCTCACTTCTCCTTAACAAAGCAGCAATGCTATCAATCAACTTTGAGATATAGTCTGGACCTTAATGGCTTTGGAGAACCTGACCTAAATATCAAATCCTTTAAAACTGTTACGCAGATAACACTTTAGCACCACTGTGATACGACTTCTCCAATGCATGAAGCCTGATGTGTAATTGAAGAATAAAATAAAAAGTCTTTTGTCAGTGAAATAAATATTCCTCTGCCCAGTGGCTTTAAGGGTTCTCTGTGAACTAGGCGAACACAGTCACAACCTTGTTCCTTATGTTCTACTTACACAACTTGAAATCAATTATTGTGATAAGTCCTCAAAAGAATAATCCATTTTCAGGACATGGGTGCCAAGTAATTTGTATAAGATATTCTGTTATTCCCATAAAGTACAGCTGCAGGCCAATCCTTTTATAAAACCTCTTCCCCTTCCCACAAGGGCTGTAAAGTTCAAAGTCATAATTAAATCAATTACTTGCCCAAAATGAGACTCTCAGTCAGAAGGGTGAAGCCTCCTGCTTCCTATACAGCATGCCATTAGCAGACTTTGCAAAAACCACATCCTGCAGTTCAGTTCCCTACTCCAGAAGTCTTTGTTATCGAAAGTGTGTGTTGGACTCAGATCTCACTTCCTCATCTCTGCTGCAGGCATGCCATACATACACAACAAACACATTAAAGAATTATTACGTACTTACGTGGCAAGCACATTTAACTGGCAGTGTTACAAATTTAAGGTTTACAGCCTTCCATCAACTTTACAATATAAATCCTGTTCCCTCAGGATCAATGAAATCTTACATTTTCCAAGAACTGGTAGGCAGGTGGCTTGCTCTTCATTCTTTGCCTGATGTTCAATGATGAGTGTTCCTCGGGTAGTCCAATGGACAGAATTATGACAGAATGCCTGCAATAGCATTAATATTATATAGAATGGAAATCTGTGGCTTAGACTCAGATGGAGAACTCTGCAGACTTGCGGAAATTGCAAAGGTTCTTGATTACCAAGGGGATGAAAAATTATTGGTCATATACAGGAGTATAGCGTTGAGGTCAAACTCAGATCAAATATGATCCTACTGAATGATGGAGCTGGCTGAAATGATTGAGTGGTCTTCTCTTGTTCCTAGTTTATTTGCTGCAAAACCTTAGGGCTTCTTAATCAACATGAAACAAATTTCAAATATGCTGAAGAGTGTGGTGTGTTGGTGCGTGTGCTGTCTGTCTTTTGTATGTGAGAGAAATCACAGGCTTCGAAGAATTCTTGGTGAGTCACAGAAAGTGCTTCTTCTGGATGGTACAGAAATTGCTGCCACTGTGTTTCAGTAGCAAATATTTAAAGGAGTGCATAGGATCTTAATCAAATGGAAAGTTTTGCCCTGGATGGAGTTGAACTTCTCGTTTATTATTGCAGCTGCTTTCACTGATTCAAATGAAAAGTATTCCATCACACTCTTTGTCTGTGCCTTGTGGATGGTGGATAGGTTCGGGGAATTAGGAGTGAGTCATGTGCCACATAATTCCCAGTCTTCGACTTGCTCTTATAGTCATAGGATTTATAGGGCCAGTCCAGTTCAGTTTCCAGTCAATTTGCTATTTTGT
The DNA here is from genome assembly GCF_004010195.1 of Chiloscyllium plagiosum. Taxonomy (NCBI): domain Eukaryota; kingdom Metazoa; phylum Chordata; class Chondrichthyes; order Orectolobiformes; family Hemiscylliidae; genus Chiloscyllium; species Chiloscyllium plagiosum. The sequence continues at coordinate 15,126,575 of NC_057751.1, read as the reverse complement.
TTGGAAGTTTGGAAGAGAGTATGAAGTAGAAAATAAATAACTTTTCCACAAAAGGCACATTGCTCAAGACCTTAATTATATACATTTGGAATTCAAAGTAAGCACTGAAAGAAGATGGGAAAAGGTGAACTAGAAGCCCATCACAGCGCAAAGGGCCTAAAAGTGAGAGAAAACACTAATTTTCTCAAATCTGCCCCTTCACGATTGGCAGGCTTCCATTTTTTTCTTTCAAATTTTAATCACTACAGACCTTCCATTTCCAAGTACATTCAAAATTCTTGTGCTAAACTCCTCATTTTTAACACTGATTAAAGTAAATTTGAAAACAAATAGATGAATGATTGTGTAAAGGAAGTGCACACAGGAATCTACTGTGAGATTGAGCACTTCCAGTAATTCATGGCATACAATCAACAGTTTCAGTGGGCGAGCAGTGGCACATACATAATTAGGAATACCCTTGTTAAATTTATATCCACACTTTACATGGATACAGCCTCAAGCATCCCAGCAGCTGTACTGATCCTTTGGCTGCCACTCCTCCCTTCTTCTCTTAACCCGTCCAACAAGATAAACAAAATAAGAAATTCTCCCGGGAGCATGTACTTTTTCTTTTATGTTTTCCATAGATCATCTCCATGCCTGTGGGCTTGTAAGTAACATGAATTTCAATTCCTTTCAAACCAAAACAGAGAGAGGTTAGTCTTCTGGGCTCTCATCACATTACTATTTCAAAAACAATTAAGCAAGAATGCTAGCTGATACACTTGGAGGATCAATGATTCCTGAATCAAGCTCAGATTGATGACTGAAAATCTCCTTTATCTACTAGTTGTAAGGGTCCCAGGTGAATTGGGCTTAGGCAGCAGTAGTCATATTTCTTGCAGCCATAGGTTTACAGCATAAAACTGTTCCATGTAAAGAACTCATTTTCAATTTCACTTAGCAAACTACCTTTGAAACTTGAAAAGTATCACTCATACAAAGCAAAATACTGGGAATGCTGAAAATTGACAACAGAAGCATCATTCTCATGAACCATCAAAGACATTAAATATTAACTCTGCTTCTCTTTCTCTCAGCACAGATACTGCTGGACCTGCTGAGTACTTCCAGCATTTTCTGTAAACAGTTCGAATTTCATGTGAGTTTGAGGCTTCACTCAGTATCTAACCGTGTTGTACTGCTCCCTGATGAGTTAGTACAAGTGCTGCTCCTTAAGACTAACATTCCCCTTTTTGAAACACACTAGTCCATACAATTTGAAGTTATTAAAACTACTTGCAGTTTTAGAAGACTGCTATACCAGGTGTTTACCATTTAGTCTTCAGTACTATCGAATCCAAATTCAGACAGATTGATTTTCATCTGCACTGACAGACTGAAAACTGGCAACAGTAATTCACCCACTCATGATATATCCACTTACTTTGCTGTCAATGATTTAAATGGAAATCAGATTGAATTTATAGCAGGAAGCCTGTCCATTAGTTTCCAACCAATGTTAAAATCTTACCATGTAATTTTTAGTTCTTGTTCCCCCACAGATGATGGCTTATCTTCCACTACTTTCCGACTTTATTTGGCAATGAGTTTGAAATATATTTTTGGGTCATTTACTTTTGATTGACAGACATCTTTGGTCAAGCAAGTGAACAACAATACATTTCTGGAACCAAGAACATGAACCAGTTTCCTCTGAACATGTCTGTCATCATAAATTTTAAGAAGTCTCTCTTGTTCAACAAACAGTTGGCCCGATTTTCCAAAATAATCAGAAATATCTATGAAGCAAAAATGCCATAAATAAAAAAATTCCTTGATAAAAGATTATAAAGCAGCTGAAGTGCTGACAACAGAAATGGTAAAAATACTCAACGTGAATATTCGAGTCTGCACATACTAAAAGAAGTCAGGTGAGAGAAAACAGAGGGATTATACACATCATTGGAATCTTTTTTGGGGTAGAAGTGACCTGTACAAGAACGACGGATTGCATCTAAATTGCAAGGGGACAAATATACTGGCAGGGAGAGTGTGAGCGAGAGACAGACAGACAGACAGACAGCCAGACAGACCGACCCAGGAAGATAGTCAGGAAAGAGATCAATCTGAGACTGGTACAGTTGAAAACAGAAGCGACTCAAACAGTCAGGGCAGGCAGGGACAAGGTAGGACAAATAAATTAAACTCCATTTATTTCAATGCAAGGGGTCTAACAGGGATGAACTTAGGGCATGGTTAGGAACATGGGACCGGGATATCATAGCAATTACAGAAACATGGCTCAGGGATGGGCAGGACTGGCAGCTTAATGTTCCAGGATACAAATGCTACAGGAAGGATAGAAAGGGAGGCAAGAGAGGAAGAGAAGTGGCATTTTTGATAAGGGATAGCATTACAGCTGTGCTGAGGGAGGATATTCCCGGAAATACATCCAGGGAAGTTATTTGGGGGGAACTGAGAAATAAGAAAGGGGTGATCACCTTATTGGGATTGTCTTATAGACCTCTTAATAGTCAGAGGGAAACTGAGAAACACACTTGTAAGGAGATCTCAGCTATCTGTAAAAATAATAGGGTGGTTATGGTAGGGGATTTTAGCTTTCCAAACATTGACTGGGACTGCCATAGTGTTAAAGGTTTAGATGGAAAGGAATTTGCTAAGTGCACACAAGACAATTTTCTGATTCAGTATGTGGATGTCCCTACTCGGGAAGGTGCAAAACTTTACCTACTCTTGGGAAATAAGGCAGGGCAGGTGACTGAGGTGTCAGTGGGGGAGCACTTTGGGGCCAGCGACCACAATTCTATTAGATTTAAAATAGTGATGGAAAAGGATAGACGAGATCTAAAAGGTGAAGTTGAAATTGAAGAAAGGCAAATTTTGATGGGATTAGGCAAGAACTTTCGAAAGCTGATTGGGGGCAGATGTTCACAGGTAAAGGGACGGCTGGAAAATGGGAAGCCTTCAGAAATGAAATAACAAGAATCCAGAAAAAATATATTCCTGTTAGGGTGAAAGGAAAGGCTGGTAGATAGATGGAATGCTGAATGACTAAAGAAATTGAGGGTTTGGTTAAGAAAAAGAAAGAAGCATATGCCGAGTATAGACAGGATAGATCGAGTGAATCCTTATAAAGGAAGTGGGAGTATACTTAAGAGGGAAATCAGAAGGGCAAAAAGGGGACATGAGATGGCTTTGGCAAATAGAATTAAGGAAAATACAAAGGGATTTTACAAATGCATTAAGAACAAAAGTGTAACTGGGGAGAGAATAGGGCTCCTCAAAGATCAGCAAGGCGGCCTTTGTGTGGAGCCGCAGAAAATGGGGGAGATACTAAATGAGTATTTTGCATCATATTTACTGTGGAAAAGGATATGGAAGATATAGACTGCAGGGAAATAGATGGTGACATCTTGCAAAATGTCCATATTACAGAAGAAGAAGTGCTGGATGCCTTGAAACGGGTAAAGGTGGATAAATCCCCAGGACCTGATCAGGCGTACCTGAGAACTCTGTGGGAAGCTAGAGAAGTGATTGCTGCCCTCTTGCTGAGATATTTGTATCATCAATAATCACAGGTGAGATGCTGGAAGATTGGAGGTTAGCAAACGTGGTGCCACTGTTTAAGAAGGGTGGTAAGGACAAGCCAGGGAACTATAGACCAGTGAGCCTGACCTTGGTGGTAGGCAAATTATTGGAGGGAATCCTGAGGGACAGGATGTACATGTATTTGGAAAGGCAAGGACTGATTAGGGATCGTCAACATGGCCTTGTGCGTGGGAAATCATTTCTCACAAACTTGAATTTTTTGAAGAAGTAACAAAGAGGATTGATGAGGGCAGAGCAGTAGATGTGATCTATATGGACTTCAGTAAGGCGTTCGACAAGGTTTCCCATGGGAGACTGATTAGCAAGGTTAGATTTCATGGAACACGGAGAACGAGCCATTTGGATACAGAACTGGCTCAAAGGTAGAAGACAGAGAGTGGTAGTGGAGGGTTGTTTTTCAGACTGGAGGCCTGTGACCAGTGGAGTGCCACAAGGATCGGTGCTGGGCCCTCTACTTTTTGTTATTTACATGAATGATTTGGAAGCGAGCATAACAGGTACAGTTCGTAAGTTTGCAGATAACACCAAAATTGGAGGTGTAGTGGACAGCGAAGAGGGTTACCTCAGATTACAACAGGATCTGGACCAGATGGGCCAATGGGCTGAGAAGTGGCAGATGGAGTTTATTTCAGATAAATGCAAGGTGCTGCATTTTGGGAAAGCAAATCTTAGCAGAATTTATACACTTAATGGTAAGGTCCTCGGTAGTGTTGCTGAACAAAGAGACCTTGGAGCGCAGGTTCATAGCTCGTTGCAGGTAGATAGGATAGTGAAGAAGGCGTTTGGTATGCTTTCCTTTATTAGTCAGAGTATTGAATACAGGAGTTGGGAGGTCATGTTGCGGCTGTACAGGACCTGGGTTAGGCCACTGTTGGAATATTGCGTGCAATTCTGGTCTCCTTCCTATCAGAAAGATGTTGTGAAACTTGAAAGAGTTCAGAAAAGATTTACAAGGATGTTGCCAGAGTTGAAAGATTTGAGCTATAGGGAGAGGCTGAACAGGCTGGGGCTGTTTTCCCTGGAGCGTCGGAGGCTGAAGGGTGACCTTATGGAGGTTTACAAAATTATGAGGGGCATGAATAGGGTAAATAGCCAAACTCTTTTACCTGGGATCAGGGAGTCCAGAACTAGAGGGCATAGGTTTAGGGTGAGAGGGGAAAGATATAAAAGAGATCTAAGGGGCAACCTTTTCACACAGAGGATGTTACGGGTATGGAATGAGCTGCCAGAGGATGTGGTGGAGGCTGGTACAATTGCAACATTTAAAAGGCATTTGGATGGATATATGAATAGGAAAGGGTTTGGAGGGATATGGGCCAGGTGCTGGCAGGTGAGACTAGATTAGGTTGGGATATCTGGTTGGCATGGACAGGTTGGATTGAAGGGTCTGTTTGCATGCTGTACAACTCTATGACTCTAAAAGGAGTAGAGAGCTACATTGGTGAAAAGCTTACATGAGGCTTATATGCAAAAAGGCAGAAGAAATCCACACCAGATCGAAGGAAAATTATTGTATCATTACCCAAAGGAAAAACGTTAACAAACATGAAGAATGGGTACGTATTTGGCAAATGAATTGCAAAATAATTAATCGAGGGTGGTTGGGAAAATAAGAAGGTCGTATTCTTCTTGAAAAATAACCATTTACGTGGGACAATGAGCACAGGAATCTGTGTGCATGTATTGTTAGGTACTTAAATGAATGATACACATTATTACGTTCATAACACAAGCTGAAAAAAGCACTTGGATCAATTTCTGTGGGAATAGAATTGAAAAGGAGAGCGGTTATGGTAAACTTGTATCAAACTTGAGTTGACAATATGATCTTTGGAACACAGAATTAAGTTCACAAATGTTTGTGTACTCTGAATACTACGTAATTTAAAGGATTATACAAGGTAAAGTTGCCATAGTCCTTTTGGACCAGAGGGTTGCTCTCTTATCAGAGAGATGACACGTGGTGGTTTGAGGGTAACCACACTTCAGGCGAGGGGACAGATCGAGACGGGGAGCCCTCGATTATAATCTCAGCCAGTGCGGAAATTGAACCCATGCTGTTGGATCACACTGCATCGCAAACCCACAGTCCAATCAAATGAGCTAACCAATCTGACATAAGGAGGCAGAATGACAATAAAGCAGAATACCCAGCTAAGATATGTAACACTGCTATGAAGTAATTGGAACTCAACTGTCACTCATGGACAATCTAAAATCTACAACTGTAAAATTAATTATCCAAAAACACAGTATATTTCATGAAAAATTATTAGATTAATTCCTACAGTATGGAAACAGGCCCTTCGGCCCAACAAGTCCACACTGACCCTCCCAAGAGTAACCCACCCAGTCCCAGTCTGCTACTCTATATTTACCCATGACTAACACACCGAACACTATAGACAATTTAGCTTGGCCAATTCACCTAATCTGCACATCTTTGAATTGTGGGAGGAAACCGGAGCACCCTGAAGAAACCCACGCAGACATGGGGAGGAAATGCAAACTCCACCCAGACAGTCGCCCTAGGTGGGAATCGAACCCGGGCCACTGGAGCTGTGAGGCTGCAGTGCTAAACACTGAGCCACCGTGCTGACATGAAGATTTTTCTCTGTTATTTAAAAGTAAAATTGTGATAAAGTTTCTTAACAATTATGAAATATGTTTGAATCGTAGTTTCTCCATTAGAATATACAGTAATGCCATTAAATGTAAAAATTAGAAAATTAAAGAGTACATGAACAGCTTCCAATAGCAATAAATGAAATACATGAATACATGTATTGAGCAGCACGGTGGCACAGTGGTTAGCACTGCTGCCTCACAGCGCCAAAGACCCGGGTTCAGTTCCCGCCTCAGGCGACTAACTGTGTGGAGTTTGCACATTCTCCCCGTGCCTGTGTGGGTTTCCTCCGGGTGCTCCGGTTTCCTCCCACAGTCCAAAAAAATGTGCAGATTAGGTGAATTGGCCATGCTAAATTGCCTGTAGTGTTAGGTGAAGGGATAAATGTAGGGGAATGGGTCTGGATGGGTTGCGCTTCGGCGGGTCGGTGTGGACTGGTTGGGCCGAAGGGCCTGTATCCACACTGTAAGTAATCTAATCCAACAGGATACATGAAATCAGGAATGGAAATATTCCCTTAACCTGTTGGCAAAAGCTGCCTCCCTACAAAGTCACATCTTGGTCAAAATAACTTCTGCCTCTTCAAAAGCAGCCATTACCATTTTTAACTTGGGGAGAAAGATGCTGAAAACGAGACAACGTCCTGGGTTATTTGACATTCATGTCATAAATTAACACTTCCTCCTGATGCTGAAAGAGGATTTTATTTCATGATACTTAATATATTTTATGAATTTTATGTAATATTTAATTATTTATTGAAAATGCTGGTCACATGAGTGATTAAAAAGAGAGAGCATGAGGTGGCAATATTCCCCCACATCTGGTCTAATAGACAACGAATAGTGACAGCGAGTTGTAAACTGTACTTCTGTCACAGAGTTGTGTACAGGCTTTGTGCCAAAATATAGTGAATAATATCCTCTGCAGTGTGTGTGTGTTTGTGTGTGTGTAACTTGCAGAGTTACATTGTACTTTGCTCAAAAACTGCATGAATTCATGTAAAACTCTGTTACCTCACTTTTTAGATTAGAATCAATCTAAACATCATGGCATAGAAAGAGAACACAGGGGATTAACACCTTCAACATCTTGTCTCATTATCACCCATTGTTACAGCTAACTTGAGAATGCAACTTTTAAAAAAAAGGTTTTGTGATTTACACATGAAAGAAGTGAAACCATCATGGTATTCAAACAGATGAAAGACTCAACAGACAATCAAGGTATTTTTCAATGAATAATTTCAGTTACATCACACTGTAAATTTTTGCTATATATTTTGCGTTTTAGGTTTGAGTCCTCCACTATCACCTGATGAAGGAGCGACGCTCCGAAAGCTAGTGTGCTTCCAATTAAACCTGTTGGACTATAACCTGGTGTTGTGTGATTTTTAACTTTGTACACTTAATTTGCACCACATCTACAAACATTCACTCTCTTGTTAGCAAGTCGAAAGAGTGTATGGTCACTTTAAGAGAGAGGGGGCTTTTCTGAACTGAGAGATTGTGATAGCACACGTGTCTGTGATTAGCTGACTGATGCAGAGAGTGCTGAGAATTGGTAGTATGTCACAATTGCCTTGGAGTTGTGTTTTGATGTTAAGGCAACCAGACTTGAATTTAACCAATTAATTTAAATAATGCTTAGGCGACCAAAACCCAATTGAATTTGAATTTAAATGTATTGACAACATCAGACCAATGAGAGTGTTTGAGTCTTGGGGGAGAAAAAGGAAGGGCATGTTGAAAATTAGTAAGAGCTACTTGCCTGTGGAACATAACAGCACGTCATCTGAAAAGGGTCTCAATACTCTCAAAGAAAGCTGTCAGAAGGTACACCCTATTAAAGGCACCATGGAATTTTATGCAAGGATATTCGCAGTAAAAAAAACCACAGAAGACAGCCCAAGAATTAGATTAGATTACTTACAGTGTGGAAACAGGCCCTTCGGCCCAACAGGTCCACACCGACCCTCCGAAGAGCAACCCACCCAGGCCCATTCCCTACATTTACCCCTTCACCGAACACTACAGGCAATGTAGCATGGCCAATTCACGTAACCTGCACATTTTTGGACTGTGGGAGGAAACCGGAGCACCCAGAGGAAACCCACGCAGACACAGGGAGAATGTGCAAACTCCACACAGACATTGCCCGAGGTGGGAATTGAACCCAGGTCTCTAGCGCTGTAAGGCAGCAGTGCTAACCACTGTACCATCATGCCGCCCACCAAGGAGAAGACAGCAGAACTCGAAGGACAGAAGGAAACAGCAGATTTGGAAGACCAGAAGGAAGATTTCATAATAGACCATATGGACATTGAGAGATTAAATTAATTTAATGTTTAGTGATTGTGTTATTAGAGTAGCATTTTATTAAAGTTGGGGTCAGGTAGTGATTAGTTAAGAGAAAGGGCACTCAGTTTTGTTAATAGTTTAGTTTTCACTGTTAGAGTTAAGAAAATAAATTGTTATTTTTTTCTTTAAACCAGTAGAAATCGGGGGCTTTCACTCACTCACACTTTTAGCAAATTATGAGGCGAGGTGAGCTTTTCTGGAGTGTTAGTTTTAATTAGCAGAGGGGTTCAACCTCCATGTCCTAACATTCTCCACCACCAACTTTCAGGAGCACCAATGCACACCATCTCCAAGATGCACTACAGACATTCACCTCTTTAGACAGCACCTTCCAAACACATGACCAATAACATCTAAAAAGACAAAAGAAGCAGATGCATGGGAATATCACCACTTGCAGGTTCCCTTTCCAAATCACTCATCATCCTTACTTGGAAATAAATTGCCAATCCTTCAATGGTGCTGGGTCAAAGACCTGCAACCCTTCCTATTGGGATTGTGGCTGCACATACAAATGCAGTTGTTCAAGAATATGGCTCACCACCACCTTCTCAAGAGCAACTAGGGGCAGACAATAAGTGTTCGCCCATGCAGCAGCGTCGACATCCTAACAAAAAAAAAGGAACACAGGAGTAGAATAAACTATCCAACTCTTCGAATTGGTACCACAATTTTACCTCATGGAAGATTATCTACCTCAATGTCATATTTGTATAATTTCCCCATACCCCTTGATGTCATTAGCTTTAATTACTGAATTTCCACAGCTCTCTGGAGTACAAAATTCGAAAGGTTCACCATTTTGAGTGAAAACGTTTAGTCTCATCTCATTGCTGAACGATTTGCCTTTTATTCAGTGACTGTATCCTCTGATTCTAAACCTCAGTAATAGCGTAACATCCTTTCTGTAACAACTCTGTTTATCCCTTTTGAAAAATTCCAAGTTTTCATGAGATCAACTCTCTTGCTTCTCAACCCCAAAGAACACAGGTCCTGTCTCCTCAATCTCTCTTCACGGTCTGGGTGAGATACTGTTCGGAGGGTTGGTGTGGACTTGTTGGGCCAAATGGCCTGTTTCCATACTGTAGGGATTCTATGATTAATAAAACAGTCTCACTATCTCAGAAATAAGTTTAGGAAACCCCTGTTGCATTACCTCTATGGCAAGTACATCCTCCGTCAGGCAAGCGATCAGAACAGTACACAATATCCCAGCTGCAGTCTCACGAGTGTTCTACATAATTGAAGTCATATTTCTTTGCTTCTATATTCCAACGCAAATCATATGACAAAGGTCAGCATTTCAAGCACCATCTGAATTGCTTGCTGCAATTCAGATGGTGTATGTTAGCTTTCAGCAATTTTTGAATATCTCGGCCTATAGTCCCTTCGGAGACAAAACTTTCTAATCACTCCCATTTAAGAAATAGACTGCACCTTTGTTCTTCCTACTAAACTGGATAACCTCACATTTACCTGCATTCTCCTCAGCACTGGAAGTATTATGCCGACAATTGATTTAGGATCATTAGCTGGGATTGTAGTATGGAGTATAGGTGCACAATCCTTTATCTGAAATCCCAAAATCTGAAAAGCTCCAAAATCCAAAGTTGTTTTCGCGAAGTCTTTTTCTCCTGAACAAGATTGTTTGGTGTGCAAATAATTAACCCAACTCTGTACCCACTCGACCCACATCACTCAGATGTGATATGGGGGCCTGGCCCAGCATCGGCAGGCGTCAATTCTGTTTCAGGACTCTTAGTATCTCAGGTGCATCTGCTGTTCTTAGGATTTTTAAAAATTTCACCGTTAAACTGTCACTTATTCCGAAATCCAAAAAATTCTGAATTCTGAAAACCAGCTGGTACCGAGGATTTCGGATAAAGAATTGTGTACCTGTACTTGCACATACTGGGAAGCTACATATATTAATACACAGGGCCCTGCTGTTGACACGAAAATCAATGTGCACATATCCGGCTTGTTCCAACACATTAAAATAGGTGACAATCATTCTCTGGTTTATTTCTCAGAGCATTGCTTTCACCAATCAGAATCAATCTGCCTTGTTTATAATTTAAACAAAATGTGGCATTTAATTGTCAATCATCATTAACTGATTCATTCTCCTTAGCAATGCCTCTATCAATTAGAGTCCAACCAAACATTGAAACTATATCAGAGAACAGTGCTGTTTAGTGATTAAAAGGATAATAAATTGGCTGTATTTTATACAGAAACGAAACTTCAATATTTCATAAAAATGCACAACTCTCTTTTTAGTTTTAAATCTATTTTGCCCATTTAAAAACATTTATAAAATACAGTTCTAAAAGGGCCTCAATGTTGTCATGCAAAATGCCATGTTTTCTCTCATATATTCGTTCACTACTTGATTACTCCTTATCATATCAGCATACTTTCCATTGTTCCAGAGGTCAAGGATTCAAAACCTACATGACAGCCACAATCTAGTATTCCTTGAAAAAAAAATTAATTGCTGCCATTTGCTGTTCTAATTTCTAAAAGGCAGCATTTCCAAAGAATGAAGACTTTGGTTTAACTGGTAAGATGAGATACAGCCACAACAGAAGATGTCAGCATAAAAACAGAATTGAAACAGCTTCAGTCCAGAGACACCTTTGGTTTTGTAATGAAGGTGGGTTGCCAATCAAACGTGGCATTTTGCCCAGTAAAACAGGGACTGAATGACATTGGCTAATGTGATCGATGCTTACAAGACACCGTAATTGTGATTGTATTTCAACACCCAATTTAAAATTGATGTTGTTAAAAAATATACTTCACACCCATGTCAGGAAAGTGCAGACAACCAATTCGGGTTCTCAACAGCCACTATAGTAGCTGCTTAAAAAAATCCAGCAGTTGACGCGATGATGATCTGTGAATGAACAAACATCTGGTGTAAAACAGTCCTGTTTGGGCATTCTTACAGATACTTCATCACATTGTCAGACACTTCAAAAAGAGGTTTAAAATAAAACGTGTGTTTAAAGTTCAAAACTTCTCTCAGATCAGATGCAAGAATAGGATTGATTAAAATGACACAATGGAAGTACCAAGTGATAGCGAAAGAAGCAATTTAAGCTGAATGTTGCCAACTTTGATTTCAAAGATCAAAATGAAAACTGAAGTATGCCCTCTTGCAATCTTTGGCAAAGCTGCAGATTGATTAATGTGTATTAAAATTCTGCCCATTTGTTAAGGTTTGATTATGGTCTTCAAAGAACCACAAGTCTCAGACTGCAGCAATTCCTGAACACACACACATCAGACCAATGTGCTCTGAAACAGATGTATAATAATCAGTGACGTTGCCTTGTGTAAAATAGCTACTTACATGATGATTCCAGTTATAAAAAAACACTTTGGCAAATGGAGATGAAAGCTTTTAACCTAAATGTTAGTACAACTACAGGAATGCTTCACGATTGAGAACAATCAAAACAAGATCATCTGCATTAAAGTTTCAAGACCAATATGACTCTTTTTCACTTTCCATAAATGCTGTCAGACCTCCGAGGTTTCTCCAGCACTTTTTATTTATGCTTCAGATCTCTAGTGTCCACAGTACTTTTGATTTGAGATAACTTGTGTAGATAGCCAGCCATTGAACCATTAAAAATCTAGCCTCACAATCTGCAATTTCAGGACACCATGAAAGTAGATTTATCATGGTTAAGGGGCTTTGTTGTCAACTAGTCAGACTGTCGTGCTGCTTTTTTGTTGTTCTTGAAGACTGGGGTTTAATGTTCATGATTCTGCAAGCATATGAACAAATTGGGCAAAAGCTTTAACACCAATTTGACCAAATCTTTAGACAGTGAGATCTTCTTGCTCTATGCCCCTATTAATAAAGCTCTTTCACTTGTCCTACCTATCCACCTGTCTTCAGTGATCTGTGTAGGTTTCCACCCAGGTCTCTCTACTCCTGCACTCCTTTAGAATTCAATGTTCTTCCGACCAAAGCACATCACATCACACTTCTCTGCATTGAATCTCATCTGCTACCTATCTGCCCACTCCCTTCAACTTGTCACTGTCTCTTTGGAGTTCCACACTGTCCTCCTCACAGTTTACAACTCCTCCAAGTTGAATGTCATGTGCAAACATTGAAACTGTTCATTACACACCAGATCTGGATCATTAATACATACCAGGAAAAGCAAGGGTCCCAACACTGACCCATGGGGAACTAGACTACAAACCATCCCCCAGCCCGAAAAATATCCATTCACCATTTCCTAATATTCAACCAATTTTATATGTATGGTGATCATGTCTGCCTTATACCATGACCTATCATTTTCCTCAAGTCTGTTATCTAGTGTTATATCATATGCCTACAGGATATCCATGTATTTCAAATCAAAAGCATTACCTCATTGACCCTTTGTGTTATCTCTTCTAAAAACTGCAATAAGTTGGCTAAACACAACTCCCCCCCCCCGTTAGAATGCTGGATGTCTACTTCACACTCAGTCAGTCACTAGCAAGAGGAATGGATTGCTTGTTGGGGGAGTGGATTGTGCAGGGACTGAAACTATAGCTTCAGCCCTCCCAAAAGGTCTATCCATCAAGCACTGGATATCAAACATTGAAAATAATTTCTGCTCCACTTAAAGATACAAGATGGATATAAAAACCCTAAACCCTCCATCCCTTAGGATCCAATCAAGAAGAAGTTATCAAATTTAGATATGGTGAACTCACACGTTTACTCAGCAAAACACAGTCATGCAGACCAGAAAGACAGAAATTTCACCTGAATTCTGTAATTTGTCTCATCACCCTTGAATCTGAGGTTCAGCAGTATCTCTATGCTAGGGGAATTGTTAGTATCAAGAGCCAAATACACTCCAGTTATCGACTGTCACCATATTGCCCCCACAGCTCACTTGGATGCAAGATCTTAACAACTAAAACACTGAAAATGCTAAATACTCTATTATCTGTTTTGCTGCTTAAAAAGAAACAAGAATGAAATGACAATTAACTAAATAAGCTGCGAAATAAAAAAAAGTAAGTCAGGAGAGCAAGGCATTTTTCTTTCAAAATCTGTCCTTTTACAACTATGTAAATTATTCTAGGCAAACTGAATACAAAATAAAAGCGCACATAATCCTCCAAGACATCTTACTGGAATAATTTTGCTGTTGGTTTCTAGAAATTCGTTCGGTCTTCCTTCCTTATCCCAACAATGTAGTGAAATACAACACATTTTGTGATAAATAAGTAATGGCTCCCAATTAATGTTGTAGGGTACTTGTCTATGAATGTTTAAAGTATTCACTCAAAATCCATCCCTCGATTATTTTAGCTGTATACTAACCATTTATTTCAATCAGGTTAACTACCCCTAAAATATTAAAGCAAGAAAAATCTGGGAAAAAGTTCTTAAAGGATATACAATCTAACTTGTCCCATAATTTTCAAGGTACAGAATAGGAAATTGATACCTACCATGAATTTGGCATCTCCTTTGGAAAGTGTGTTTGTGACAAAATTTATCGCTTCCAGGCATTCCACAACTGGATTGAGGAGCTTTGGCTGAAGATAAAATCCAACAAAAAAGTCAGAGCTACAGCATATTTAACTTATATAAAATTTATTTATTAGTGCAGTCAGTAGGTTTATTTATCACCTAAGAAAACTTCCACATGAATTGATTGGTGCTTTACAACCATGGCAATGCTCTTATTGCACAATGTTCTCATTGGTTCAAATTGCTCCTGTTACCATACTTCACCCAAATATTACACAACTCAAAAAGCAGTCTACAGCCACAAACCAAGTTTGGAAAATTCATTTGCTGTGTCTTCGTAAAATAAATATTTATGCTAGAAGTTCATAAGAAATAGGAACAGAATAGGCCCCTCAAGTTTGCTCTGCTATTCAACAGGATCATTGCTGATCTGTCATTTCTCACATCCACCTTAACTGTGTTTTTGCTGTAACATTTGATTCTCTTACTTATCAAGAATTTATCTTGGTCTTAAAAATACTCAAGGTCTCTGTCCACACAGCTCTGTGGCATGGAGTTCCAAAGACTCTCAACCTTCTGAGAGAAGAAATTCCTTCTTATTTCAATCTTTATGCTAAAATTCTCCTAGGAGGGGAAACATCCTCTCAACATTTACCCTGTCAAGCCCCTTAGGAATCTGACATGTATTGTTGAGATCACCTTTTATTCCTCTAAATTCCAATGAGTCAAGTCCCAACGTGTTCAGCCTTTGCTCACAAGACAATCCCTCCATACCAGTGAACCTTCTCTGAACTTCTTCCAATGAAATAATGTCTTTCCTTAAATAAGGGGACCAAAACTGCTTACAGTACTCCAGAAGTGGTCTCAGCGGTATCTCATCCAGCTGCAGAAAGACTTCGCTACATTTATACTCCAAGCCCCTCATACTCAAGGCTTTTAGTGCATCATGTGTGCATGATGTATAATTCTGCCAAAGTCCCTTTTGAGTTGCAGCTTTCTGCAGTTTATCTCCATTTAAATGATATGCTATTCTTTTGTTCCCCCTTTCAAAATGAACTACTTTACATTTTCCGATATAATACACCATTTGATAACTTTTTGCCCAATAACCTAACTTATTAATATTTCTCTATAAACTGTTTTCATTCCTTTGGCAGAAAATGCACTTCCTCCTTTAGGATACTACTGGTATGCCAAGGACAGCAATGATTTTTGTGAAGTAAACCTGAAAGAGATACATGGAGTTGCAAGTGGTGATATTAGAAATAACATTCCTTTGGCATTAAAACTTTCTGAATGTAACTTTAAAGAAAATAGTCCCCATGTTGTAGTTTGAAATTGATCTAAATTAAGAAATGAAACATAAATAAAATGCAGCCTAAAGGTAAAACAAAATAGGCTGAATATACTTCTCGGAAGAAATATTTCATTATTAACTAAAGACATTTTAGAAAGAATATCCTAGTTAGTTTCTTCAATTCAAAGTTTCTTTAATTCTTTACTTAGAGTTTTAAAAGAGACTTCTGATTGGCAGCAACAGGATATTCTCTGTGGTGCAAATTCAACAAGTTTCTGAAAACAATTTAACAATCTTTACTTGGATTTTGAAACAGAAATTCATCTCAAGTTGGTCAAATCAGAACATTCAATGATAACTGGATGAATGTTCATCAACTTCAGTGCCTGCAAAGCTTGAGTACAACTCTCATTTCTAGGAGTTGTCTTGCAACAATTATTGAACATTCTGACCAGTTGCATGAAAAATCATATTTAAGAAATTCATATCACTTCCATCCTTCAATCTTTTTACCATCACAAGAACAATATGTACTTTTTGTAAGATGATTGTTTTTTTTCCATTCATGGGACATGGACATTTCTGCCAGCATTTTTGCCTATTCCTGGCTGCCCTCGAGAAACTGGTGGCGAGCTGCTTCTTGAACTGCTGCAGTCCACGTGTTGTTAATTGACCCACAATGCCATTAGGGACGGAATTGCAGGAATTTGAACCAGCGACAGTGAGGGAATTGCAATGTATTTCTAAGTCAGGATAATGAGTAGTTTGGAGGGGAACTCGCAGGTGTTACCATTATCTGCTGCCTTTGTCCATGCAGATGGAAGTGGTTGTGGCTTTGAAACGTACGGTCTAAGGATCCATGATGAATTTCTGCACTCATTTTGTCGATAGTACACATCTGCTACTGAACATCAATGGTGGAGGAAGTAGATGTTTGTGGGTGTCATCCCAATTAAGCAGGCTGCTTTGTCCTGGATGATATTAAAGCCTCTTGAGCATTGTTGGAGGGTGCACTCATCCAAGCAACTGAGGAGTATTCTATCACACTTCTGACTTGTGCCTTATCGATGATGGAGAGGCTTTGGGAGTCAGGAGGTAAGTTTCTTGTAGTATTCTGAGCCTTTGACACAGTCTTATGTTTGTAGGGCGAGTCCAATTGAAGTTCTGGTCAATGATAACCTCCAGAATGTTGATAGCGTAGTATTCACTGGTAGCCATTGAATGTCAAGGAGCAACAGTTAGATTGTCTTTTATTAGAAATGGTCATTGCCTGGCATTTGTGTGGTACGAATGTTACTTCCTACTTGCCCAAGTCTAGATGTTGTCCAGATCTTGTTACATTTGATTTGGAGATGCCGGTGTTGGACTGGGGCGTACAAAGTTAAAAATTGCACAACACCAGGTTATAGTCCAACAGGTTTAATTGGAAGCACACTAGCTTTCGGAGCGACTATCAGCTGATGAAGGAGCATCGCTCCGAAAGCTAGTGTGCTTTCAATTAAACCTGTTGGACTATAGCCTGGTGTTGTGTGATTTTTAACCTTGTTACATTTGAACATGGTCTGTTCACTATCTGCAGAGTCATGAATATTGCTCAACATTGCTAAAGCAGCTAAAAATGGATGGGCCTCGGACACGTACCTGAATAACATCTGCAGAGATGTCCTGGACCTGAGATGACTGACTTCCAACAACCACAACCATCTTCCTTTGTGCAGATTATGACTCTAACCAGTGGTGAATTTGCCTCCAAACACAATAATTTCTGTTTTGTTCGGGCTGCTTGATGCTACTGTCAGTCAAATGCGGACTTCATGCCAAGGGCGCTCACTCGCTCCTCCCCTCTGGAATTCGTCTGTATGATCCATGTTTGAACCAAGACTGTAATGAGGTCAGGAGCTGTGTGGCCCTAGCAGAACCCAAACTAGGCATAACTCAGCAGGTTATTGCTGAGTAGATGCTGCTTGATAGCACTGTTGATAACACCCTCCAAAACTTTACTGATGATCAAGAGCAGACTATTGGATAGAAATTGGCCAGTTTGGATTTGCCTTGGTTTTTGTAGGCAGGACACACCTGGACATATTTTCACAAATGCCAGTGTTGTAACTGTATTGGAAGAACCTTGCGAGGGGAGCAACAAGTTCTGGAGCACAAGTCTTCAGTATTATTGCCACAGCCCATAGCCTTTGCACTATCCAATGCCTCCAACCATTTCTTGATGTCATGTGGAGTGATTCAAATTAGCTATAGACTAGCATCAGTGATGCTGGGACCACTGGAGGAGGCAAAGATGGATCAACTCGGCACTTCTGGCTGAAGATGATTGCAAAATGCTTCAAGCATATGTTTTGCAGTGTTTGGGTGCTTCCATAATTGTGGATGGGATATTTGTGGACCCTGCTCTTTCAGTGAGTTGTTTAATTGTCCATCACCTTGAATGATTAGATGTGACAGGACTGCAGAGCTTAGATCTGATCTACAGGTTGTGGAGTTGCCTTGCTTTGTCACTTGCTGCTTATGCTGTTTGGCAAGTAAGTAGTGTAGTGTTTGGTAGCTTCATCTTATTTTTAGATATGCCTGGTGCTGCTTCTGGCATGCCCTCCTGCATTCTCCATTGAAGCAAGGATGATCCCTGACTTGACAGTAATGTTCAAGTGGGGTATGAAATCATAGGTTGTGCTGAAGTACCATCCTGCTGATATTGATGGCTGACAGCACCTCAGAAATGTCCACTCTTCAGCTGCTAGATGTACACGAAGTCTGTTCCATTTAGCATGGTGATAGTGTCACACAACATGAGGGACAGTATTCTCAACAAGGCAGGACTTCATTTGCACAAGGACTGGGTGGTAGTCACTCTCACCAATACTATCACAGACAGATGTGTCTGCATTTGGGAGATTGGTAAGGATGAGGTCAAGTTAGTTCCCTCACCACCTGCCACAGACCCAGTCTAGCAGCCGTGTCCTATAGAACTCAACCAGCTCTATTAGTAGAACTATTACTGAGCCACTCTTGAAGGACATGGAAATCCCCATCCAGAATACATTTTATACCCTTACCACCCTGAGCTCTTCCTCCATTTGTTCAACAATTTGAAGTATTGTTTCATCAGCGGAGAACAGTACATGGCAACCAGCAGGATGTTTCCTTACCTGTGTTGAATCTGAAGCCATGGGATTGCTGGGTCTGTCCTGCTGGTGGGAATGGGATGTATCCAAGGCTGATGACGGTGGTGCCTGAGACAGTGTGTGTCACGCATGATTCCATGAGTAAGTTGAGCTCTTGTTTGACTAGTGTGAACAGCTCTTCCAATTTTGAATATCCCCCCCCCCACCACCAAGTTGTTAGTGAAGAAGATTTTGCAGGGTTGATAGGATTGTTTCTGCCATTGTCTTTTCTAATTCCTAGGTCAATGCCTGGTGGTCCATCCAGTTTCATTTCTTTGTTTCTATTCTTTTGGTTTTCTATTTTTAACATCTTGATATTTACTTCATTCGAATCAGAGTTCATCACACTACCTCTGACTCTTGTTTTGCTCATATCTCACGATCACAAATGCCAATGCCTCTCTGCATATTCAAATACAATAATTATACAACTGTGAGGCACCCAAAATACTTTGTCCAGAAAAAAGATCCTCAATACATATAACAGGTTGATACTTCAGACAAAATTCATTTTGAGAAAGAAGGCATAAAGAATTATAAATTCTATTGAGTACAGTGAATACCCAGAAGCAAATAAAGATGATCTTCAAGGATTCACGTATCATAAACTTCAAAGAAAAATCTGAACAGTTTGTAACCACCCCATGTCAGAAGATAAAATTACAGCCTTGAAATCATTCCAACATAACCATTAGTCAATGTGAACTTTATGGGATACGACAAGTGTCTTTTTTTTTGCTGGCTCGCAGCTGTGTTAGCGCAGTTTCCAGCAAAGAACACATTCCTGGTTAACATGCAATGATGTACATAGAGTGATTAGTTGTCACTCATTCATATTAACTAAACATTTCTCAAGGCAGACTGACTATAGCTCACTTCTTTGGTCAGGAGTTTTCTCCCTGCACAACAGACCATTTATCCAATCTACAGAATTATTTTCCCAAGTGGACCAATCGCTTGGCTTGTTGACTCTCCAGAACTTGTCATTTGAAACTGCAGCATGAACATTGACCATTGACCATTGATCTCAACTTCTCTACATGCCAACACAAACTAATTGAGCTCCCACTAACCTTGTACCACTCCATTCTCTGAAGTTCAACCTGGACAACTGTCACTATATCTGCTGACAGAGTGGTGCTGTTGTTCCATAGCGAACAAATGTCTTCAGCTTGTGAAGGTTAGCCTTTATTATGGACTGAATGGGATTGTGTGAACTGGAGAGCCCGTATCACGAGCAGTGGCTACATCGAATTGAGTTACACCTCTTATTTTCCCTAGGATATGATCACACCAGTGAATATCTTGTTATAATTTCCCCGAACATCACTGATCGCATCTTCTCTGTAGATCTTAGCCCCCGCAAGTTGTGCAATTTCTTAGTCGGCAATTTTGAACATCTCAATTCTGCCTCCTTCCCCAGATGCACAAACAGGAATGCATGCATAGATACAACTTTTCAGTCTGTTATTGTCCCAGACAACTGTTTCTCCCCATCTCCAATCTCTTCTATATATTCACAACTCTTCCAACAGTGTCCACCTCCTTTCCCAGTTTTTTGACTCAAACCATCTCTTTTTCACAATGACATTCAGTCCCTCTGAGGATAGTACATGGGACTTCTCCCTTAATTAAATTCCTGCCAGCCCACCTCCTTTGTTCAATTCTGTCAGTTTTTCTCCTAATCAATATTAGTCTGCTGTTTTCCTTAACTTAGATGACAGGGTTTCAACCACATCCATCCTATTGGAAAAAGGTTCTCCTCACATTAACAGTTCAACCCAACTAGACTCCACCTGTAACAAAATACCTCCACCATTTTTGGCACCTTCAATCACTTCTTCCCTCCCTTCCAAAATGACCATTCACTCCGTGATACCCTGCAACAACACAACAATCAAAGTCTGGAGGTGTAAAATCTGCAATTTCATCTGCTCCCACCAACCACTCCTTTCAAATCAGTATGATGTAGCCACGGCTCATGATATGGGTTCTCCAGTTCACACAAACCTGATTGTTGAACATCTCCATTCAGTTCATAAGAAAGGCTTAAGCATCCAGTCACTTGCCACATAATTCTCCACCCTAAACTCACTGTGAATTGTCTGCAAATGCCCACATACACTATACCAGTAAAGCTCAATCAAGTTCAAGCAACACCATCTCATGTTTCAATTAGGCATTTCACAGCCTTCTGGACTCAGTGAAGTGTTCACCAATGTCTAATGATAAACACAGTTCCTATTTTATAATCAATGACTGTTGGTTACAATTCTTCAAAATCTTCTTTATTCTTCTTCAACTCCATCTTGAATTTCTTTCCTTATCTTATTTTAATCCCCATTTTGACTTTTACTATTATCTCTTCTGACACTGGATCACGCTTGCTGTTCACCCTGTCACAGGTCTTCTCTTTTCATCTGCACATCACCCATCAGCTACCATTGCATCCACCCCCTCCCTGCATTTGCTTGATAGCTGATACAGCTCACTGACTTTTTCCAGTTGTGAAGGAAATTCACTGAGCTAGAACATGAACTCTGTTTCTCTCTCTCTCTCTCCACAGATGCTGTCTGGCATGCTGAGTATTCATAGCAGTTCCTTTTTGTTACAGCCCATACAGTGCCATCCTCTTGTTTTCAATTTTCACTTCCTGCCAATCTCTCAATTTTGCTTTCCTGTTGACAACACTGAATCTAGGTAGGGGATAAGCCAACCATGGTTAATTAGGGTAGTTAAGGATAGCATCAAATTGAAAGGAAAAAAAGAAGATAATTGGACAAAATGTAGTGGTAAACCAGAGAATTAGGAAAGTTTTAAAAACCAATAAAATACAACTGAAAAATACTAATGAGAGAGATCAAATACTTTGCATCAGTCTTCACAGCAGAAGATATTGGTAGCATTCCAAAATTCCTAAATAATCAAGGGGAAGGGGAAATAATTATCACAGAGAGAAAACATGAGGGAAACAAATGGGGCTAAAGATTGATATATCCCTGAGCCTGATGGGAAGCACCCTCAAGATATTGAAGTAGGTAGCTCCCGAGGTAGTGCATGCACTGGTAGTAATCTTCCAAGAATCCTTAAATTCTGAAAAAATCACACAGAATTGGAAAACTGCCAACATAACACATGCATTTAAACATGGAGATATAAAAAAACAAGTAACTATAGACCAATTAAACTTAACATCTGTCATTGGGAAAATGATAGAGTCTTTTAGAAAGAATGTAACAGTAAAGATGTGATCAAGCAGAAATAACATGGCTTTCTGAAGGGGAAACTACACCTGACAAATTTACCAGAATTCTTTGGGCAGGTAACAAGCAGGAAACAAAGAGTACATTTGTAATTTCAGAAGGCATTTGATAAGGTATTGCACATTAGGGTACTGAGGCTGATGGTGTTAGGCATAAAATATGAGCATGGACAGAGGATTGGTGAACTACTAGATAACGGAGTTGGCATAAGGACAGCATTTTAAAAGTGGCAACCTGAAACTAGTGGAGTATTGTGGCCATTATTATTCACAATATATATTAATGACTTGAATGAGGAAAGTGAATGCCCGAAAGCTAAGCTTGTGAATGACACAAAAATAGGTGTCAAGGCAACTGGTGAGGATTGCACAAAGTGTTTGCAAATGGACATAGACAGGTTATTGAGTGGACAAAAACTTGGCAGATGAAAATAGAATGTGTAAAGATGTGAGGTTATGCATTTTAGCAGGAAGAACAGATTAGCTGAATATCAGTTCAACAGAAAAAGACTGCAGAATGCTGTAGAACAGACAATTTTGAGAATGGAGTAAAAAAGTCGGGGAGTTTTGCTAAAACTATCCAAAACATGAGTCAGACCATGAGTCAGTTGGAATACTATGAAGAGTTTTGGACCCTTTCACTAAGGAAAGACAGTCAGAAAGAAGGTTCAGTGTAAGGACAGTTTGAGAAGGTTGGACCTGTATTCACTGGAATTCAGGAGAATGAGAGGCAACCTTTTTGAAATATGCAAGATTGTCATGGAACTTGACTAGGTAAACGAGGAAAGGTCGTTTCCCCTTGTCTGGACCAGAGAGCAGAAGCTCAAAAAAGGATCTAATTTAAGTCAGAGATGAGGAGAAATTCCTGGACTGAGGAGGAAATGAATCTGAGAAGTTTGTGCAAAGGGATTTCAATTCTTCCAGCCTTTTCAGCATATGATGAAAACAATAATAATCTACAAACTACCCAGGAGTGGTAAGGAAAGGTTTAATTGTAATGTCGTAACTCTGGCAGGTGTTTGCATGGTATTCTTGTTCTTTACCATGTCTCCAATAAACTCAGCAAAAGACGTTTCTGATGATACAATACTGTGTGTCTAGTAATTTCCAAAAATATCAAAACATTTCAGTTTAAAAGGACAGCACATCTTCAAAACAATTCCAAGGATTGGTTGCCAGTTTTATAAGCTATTTACAAGATGAATCTCCTCACATTTAGTCTTAAGCCCATGACAACCTTTAACGTAAAGAGAATAGTATCACTCTGCCAAATGTAAGGGCATATTTTCCTTTTGTAAGTTAGTGATGTTCTGTGGGTAACAAGAACATTTTAAAAATGTATCTGGATTCACATTACTTTTGTTAAGATGGAATTGTTTTGCAGCCTACTTGATCAAAAAATGTTTAATTAAATATTAGCAAGTCCAAATTTTGCCTTATTTGGATTGGTCCTTTTGGGCGGCACGGTGGCATAGTGGTTAGCACTGCTGCCTCACAGCGCCAGAGACCCGGGTTCAATTCCCGCCTCAGGCGACTGACTGTGTGGAGTTTTGACGATTCTCCCCGTGTTAGTGTGGGTTTCCTCCGGGTGCTCCGGTTTCCTCCCACCGTCCAAAGGTGTGCAGGTCAGGTGATTTGGCCATGCTAAATTGCCCGTAGTGTTAGGTGAAGGGGTAAATGTATGGGTGGGTTGCGCATCGGCGGGTCAGTGTGGACTTGTTGGGCCGAAGGGCCTGTTTCCACACTGTAAGTAATCTAATCTAATCTAATATTGTAATTCACTCTCCATACATAGATAACAAAGGAATCTACTCTCCTTTTCCAATACACAAGACGAACCCTAGAGGAATAAGCTTTCAAGTTTTATTTTTTGTTTTGTATTGCCATATGGCTGCACAACAAAGATGTAAATCCCTGCTGCAAAATCTCTTTCCAGGAATTTAAGAAAATAAAAATACAATTGAGGTTTGTATATAAAAACTAGAGGATTTACCCCCTCACATCTCTAGATTAACCAGAATGTCGGAACAGTTTCTGAACAAGAGGAGAGAGAGCCCTCTGCTGTTTTATCAGTATAATGCAGACACATGAATGGGCATAGTACTGTTCAGAAGCCAGTAGCAGCAAAGAAATGAGCACAGCATTTTGTCATGAGTTCATTAAAAATGAGCAAGGCAATTTAATTCTTCTTGATTTATCCAGAGGCTGTGTGCTTGATGTAATTTTAAAAAGACATTTGAATTTCTCAACCATTTACTTCTGCAGTCATGGTGTGGGGCCTCAGCCCACCTAATTACAGTGGGAGTTCAAATGACAATTTACTGGTATCAAGGAAAGATGCTGCAATTAAGATAGAGTTATCCCTTGACATGAGCACATGGAAGTCACGAAACCAAACAGCAACCAATTTCAGGATCAGCTCTGTCATTCAATGAGATCATGGCTGACAAACTTCAAATCCACTTTGCAGCCTTTTACCCATAATCCTTGATTTCCATACTATTTGGAAATCTAACTCAGTCTTGAATATGGTTAGTGACCCAACCTCTACAGTCCTCTGTTACAGAATTCCATGGACACATCACTCTCAGCGAACAAAATGACTCTCATCTTTGTCTAAAATGGGTGACCCATCTCTCTGTGATTATGCTGTCTGGTACTCGACCCCCAAAAGGAAAATAACCTCTCAGAACCTACTCTGGCAAATCTCTAGCAATTCTATGTATTAGAAGAAGGTCACCTCTCATTCTTTTAATTACAATGAGTACAGGCCAACCTACTCAACCTCTCCATGCAAGACAGTCCCTCCATACTCAGAATCAGCCCAATGAACCTTCTCTGGACTGCCTCATCAGCTCATGACCAATCAAGACCAGTCTTTGACTAAGGGAGCCTCCGGCCAATATCAAATCTCTTTTGGAGGAACTATATCAGGAACAAAGAAATCAGAATGCCCACTCAGCACAAAAACAGCCATACCTGAGACCATCAGTCTCTTACAATTGCAACTAATACAGGTTATTGGCCAATTTGTCAAGAAGATTGACATGAAGACAGCACTCTAGGTGATCCAAAGTCAACTCTCTTCAGACCTTGAGGCTGACCAGCGGCATTCAGATTTGCGTTTTGTGCAATATCTAAAAACACTCAACTTTGGTTTCCATATTCACACAGATATCCTCCCACTGGTGAAGTAGACATTCAGAAATTGTAAACCTTTCTTGTATTATTCACTTATGGCTATTGATATCACCGGCAAAGCCATCATTTGTTGGCCATCCTTAATTAGTTTTGAAATGTGGTGGCGAAGGTACATGCACAGTGCTCTTATGCGAGGAGGTCTGAAGATTGTGACCAACCGACAGTGAAGGAATGACAAAATAGCTACAAATCAGAATGATGTGTGTTCCCAAGCACCTGCTCTGTTATCCTTCAATTTGGGAAGGGAAGCCACGACATGTTGCTGAGGTGCAACTCGTGATCAAAGATCACAGGAAAGAAATTTAATGATTATATTCTGCCCTAGCCAACATAATTACATTTGTATCCTTTAAAGTTGCACTGTAGGTTGTTTAAATGACAGATTCAGATAGGCTAAAAAGGTTAAGACACACTGTGCATGTCTGCACACATCAGAATTGAGAATGCCTAACAATGACACTCAACAGGGAATATTTCTAAGATCAAACAATGGAATTTGCACTCTAAGGAAATTTTGGCCTCTCAGCGAGGATGCTGTTTCTGTTCAAAACTGAATTCCAAAACACAAATTTTCCTCAAAAATGTTTATTGCTGTAAACGTATCTGCCAATTTTTATTATCAATTCCCTTCTGGGCCATAAAACTACAAAATTTTACACCTCTCGACTTTCAATAATCTTCAGGCTTTTAAAGCCCAAACTGGGAGTCATCTAACTCACCATCTTTTGTTTTATGTAGTTTTCAGGTCTACTCTCTGATTTTCCTGGTTTCCTGCACCATGGATCCTGGCACTTCACATGAAAAGATAAATTACCTTGAACTTCAAAGCTTCAACGATCTCATGAAATTCTATCCAGCATAGTTTGGATTGATGGTCAGAAGCAGTCAGAGGCTTTATTGCTTATTGAAACCAATCCCCCTTTAATTAATGCACCAATATTCTCTACAAAAACAATCTTTTAATTTAAACAAATGGTAAACCACACAGGTAAACACACTCAGATTAAACATTTAAGAAGGTTTCTAGTGATCTTAATCTGCCCTTCTCAATGAAAAATAATATACAAAATGTCAAATAAAAAGAACTGCTTTCAACAAACCCCTTCCTTGAACTTTTCTCGCTTTTTTGATCTTTTAAAGCTTCCCGCTTTCTCAGAGCTCCTCCCAATCTCTCCTTGTGTCAGTTGAGGGAAAAAAACTTACAAAGCACATGTAGCCCAATAATAATCCACCCTGTTCTCTCCCATGTCTGCCATCTAGCACATGCATATACCAATGCAATTTCAGATTGTGCAGATTGCCACTGAGTTGGCAATGTGGTTCTTAAACATGCTGCTTGGGTCCCACATATATCTCCAGTATATCATGTTCAATTTGAATTTTAGAATAAGGGCATCCATGACTGTTGCCATCAGGCATCAATTGGCTTATAACTAAATTTAAGAGATATATGTTCAGATTTACTGAATATTTTATAAAGTAGTTAAAAAGCAGACAGATTACTTAGATGTGTAAATAGGTATGTAGAGTACAAATCTCACAATGAAATGAAATCAGACAGACCACCTGACATCGACCTAGGCATCAGAAAAGACTACAGCGGAAATAGCCCTGTTGACTCTGAAATGTCCTGTTGACTAACATCAGTGATGACAAAATTGGGAGCGCTGTCTCATAAACCAGTCAAGCAATAGCCTGACATAGTCAGACTCACAGAATCATGCCTGACAGACCATATCCCTGACATCCTCATCACCATCCCTGGGTATGTCCTCTCCCACCGGCAAGATAGCAGCACATTAGTATATAGTTGGGAAGGAGATGTCCTAGGAGTCTTCAACATTGACTCCGGAGCTTGTGAAGTCTCATGACTTCAAGTTAAACATGGTTAAGGAAACTTCCTTCCTGATTACCAGGTACTATCCTCCCTCGGCTGAAGAATCAGTACTCCTGCATGTTGAACAACACTTGGCAAGAGTACTCTGGGTGGGGAATTCAATGCCCACCACAAACAGAGGCTCAGCATCAACACTACTAATCGCGCTGGTTGGTTTCTAAAGGACGTAACTGCTAAAATGTGTGTGAAGGTGGTGAAGGAACCAACGTGATGGAAAACATACTTGGCCTCATCCTCACTAATCTGCCTGCTGCAGATGCATCCGTCCATCACAGTATAGCTAAGAGAGACCACCACATGGTTCTTGTGGAGACGAAGACACATCTTCACATTAAGGGTATCCAACCGCATGTTGTGTGGCACTATCACCATGCTAAATGGAACAGATTTCAAACAGATTAAGCAACTCAAGACTGAACATCCTTGATGCACTTTGGGCTATTAACAGCAGCAGAATGGTACTCCAGCTGAATCTGCAAACTCATGGCCTGGCAGATTCCCCACACAACCATGATCATCAAGGCAGGGGATCAACCCTGCTTCAATGGAGAGTGCAAGAGGGCATGCCAGCAGGAGTGTCAGGCATACCTAAAAATAAGGTATCAACCTGGTGAAGCTACCAAACTAGGTGCACACAAACAATAAAAGCAGCAAGTGATAGGCAGAGCGAAGCAATCCCACAATGAATGAATCAAATCTAAGCTCTGCAGTCCTGCCAAACTCAGTCATGAATGGTGATGGACAATTAAAAACTCAATGGAGGAGGTGGCTCCACAAATATGCTCCTTCTCAATGATGGAAGAGCCCAACTCATCAGAGCAAAAGATAAGGCTGAAGCATTCGCAGCAATCTTCAGCCAGAAATGCTGAGTGGATCACCATCTCAGAGCCGTCATTAGTCCCCAGCATGACTGGTACCAGTTTTCAACTAATTTGATTCACTCCATGTGGAGGCACTGGAAAATGCAAAAGCTATGGGCCTTGAGAATATTCTGGCAATAGTAATGAAGATTTGTTCTCCAGCACTTGTCACTCCTCCAGCATGTTCTTCCAGTTCAGTTAAAACAGTTATTTACGTTACAATGTGGAAAACAATCAAGTTATGTCAAGTTTACAAAAAGCTGGACAAATCCATCCCAGCCAGTTATTGCCCCTTATGTCCACTCTCTGTCATCAATAAAGTAATGGAAGGTGTCATCAAGAGTGCTATCAAGCAACACCTGCTCAGCAATAACCTGCTCAGTGACGCCCAGTTTGGGTTTTTCCAGGACCACTCAGTTCCTGACCTCATTACAGCCTTGGTTCAAACATGGACAAAACAGCTGAATTAGATTAGATTAGATTACTTACAGTGTGGAAACAGGCCCTTCGGCCCAACAAGTCCACACCGACCCGCCGAAGCGCAACCCACCCATACCCCTACATTTACCCCTTTTAACGTAACACTACGGGCAATTTAGCATGGCCAATTCACCTGACCTGCACATCTTTGGACTGTGGGAGGAAACCGGAGCACCCGGAGGAAACCCACGCAGACACGGGGAGAATGTGCAAACTCCACACAGTCAGTCGCCTGAGTCGGGAATTGAACCCGGGTCTCTGACGCTGTGAGGCAGCAGTGCTAACCACTGTGCCACCGTGCCGCCCAGAGGTGAATTCCAGAGGTGAGGTGAGAGCAACAGCCCTTGACATCAAGGCTGATGTCACACTTGGTTGATTGCAAAGATCTCTAGAAAACTAGAATCAATGGGTATTGGAAGGTAAAACTCTCCACTGGTTGGAGTCATACTTGGCACATAGGAAGATGATTGCAGTTGTTGGAGGTCAGTCAGCTTCGGGCCAGGACATTTTTTTTATAAAATCCCTACAGTGGGGAAGCAGGCCATTCTGCCCATCAAGTCCACACCAACCCTCTGAGGACCTTCTCATCCAGACCTACCCTCGTACCCTATCCCTGCAACACTGCATTTCCCATGACAAATTCACTCAACCTACATATCTTTGGACTGTGGGAAACCTATGCAGACATGGGGAGAATGTGCAAACTCCACACAGACAATCAGTCGAGGGTGGAATCGAATCTGGGATCCTGGCGCTGTGCTAACCACTCAGCCACTGTGCAGCCCCAAGACATATCTGCAAGAGTATTCTCAGCCCTATCATCTTCAGCTGTTTCATCAATTACCTTCGCTCTGTCATAAGGTCAGAAGTGGAGATGTTCACTGATGATTGCATAATGTTGAGCACCATCCACAACTCCTCAGATACAGCAGCAGTCCACATTCAAATTCAACAAGATCTGGACAACATCCAGGTAGAGGCTCACAATTGGCAAGTAACATTCGCTCCACACAAATGACCATCTCCAATAATAGACAATCTAACCACCACCCTTGATATTCAATAATGTTACCATTAGTAAAGGCTCCACTATCAACATCCTTGGGTTTACCATTGACCAGAAACTGAACCGGACTCGGTACATACAAACGATGGCTACAAGAGCAGGTCAGAGGCCAGAAATACGACAGCAAATAACTCAGTTCCGGACTCCCCAAAGCCTGTCTACCATTTATAAGGCATGAGTCAGGAATGTGATGGAATACTCTCCACTTTCATCGATGGCTGCAGCTCCAACAACACTCAAGAAGCTTGACACCATCCAAGACAAAGGAGCCTGCTTGATTGGCACCACAATATCCAATCCCTCCATCACCAACGCTCAGTAGGAACAGTGTGTGCCATCTATAAGATGCACTGCAGAAATTCACCAAAGATCCTTATGGAGCACCTTCCACTCTCTTAAACAAAAGGTCAAGCTCCCACCCAGACACCGCCCCATCAGACAGTCATGAAGACAGCACCGGGCTAAGCCCACAGCAAAGCTCATGCTACCCTTTTAAAACAAAAAAAAGGAAATGTTTATCCAACCTTTGAAAACACATGAAAGTCCAGTGACTCTGGAAAATGGAAAACAACAAATAACCAAACAGAAAATGACGTTTCTCAACTCTGCTGCCACTGTGCATTCTTGGGGTAGGGACAACAAGGCATCAAAATGTGAAATAAATATTTGTTGATGAAATAAAGCTCTTCCATGGGTCAAACACTGAAGCAAAGGGAAAATAAGACATCCTTCTTGCTGGGTCCCAACCCAAAAACAAAAGCAACTCCAAAGGTAAAACAGACACTTATACTGTGGGGATAAAAAAGATTTCCTTCATTCATTTACAGGAAGAAGACATGACCGGCCAGGCAGCATTTAATTGCCCATCCCTAATTGCCCAGAGGGAAGTTAAGAGTTAACCAAATTGCTATGGGTCTGGATCACATGTCGGCCAGGCTGGTTAAGGACAGCAGTTTCCTTCCATAAAGGACATGAGTGAGTGAACCAGATGGGTTTTTACGTCAATCGACAATGGATTCATGGTCATCATTGGACTCTTCAATTCCTGACATTTATTGGATTTAAATTCCACCATCGCCATGGCAGGATTCAAACCCAGATCCCAGAACATTATCTGAGACACTGTGTTAACAGTTCAGTGATAATACCACTAGGCCATCGCCTCCCCTATTACTAAATGAAAATGTTACTGTTCAGGTTCATGATGCCTCCAGCACCCATCAGTCACGGCAAGCCTTGACTATATGAGTGAACATAGTGTGCTTCAGCGTCAGGGATACTTGAGGCGGACAGAAGCAAAGAGGGGCAAAGGAGGGCAGACAGTCAGGAACAACAAGCCCCTCCTCAGCCTGTTGCCTGGACTTGTTAATGGCCATCATGGCCAGGCCCAAGAACAAAGCCTTGAGAACGTTCATAGACTTGTCCATCCCTTCCTGCATGGGTGCCTGTAAATCAGGAGTGTGGGCCTGAAGTGCAACCAAAATTTTAACAGCAGCCCCTTCAAAAAGCTGAAAAGGGGCTGCAGACACACGACTCAAGTGGAAGTCCATCTCTTTCAAGCCACAGAACGTGCACACAGTCTGGCACCTGGTAAATTTCCTCAGTCATCGACTGCATGGGACCGCCACATGAAGCACTCTCCATCTCAGGTCCCCTTTGTCAAGGGCTCTCCACTGAGGATCGGCACTGCTGGAGAGGAAAATGTTATGCTCCAGTGTCCGGGTGGCAGATGAAGGCATGCAGCATCTGCCCATACAGATAACACCTCTCCGCCAGCTGAAAGGGCACCGGAAGGATATCCCTGAGATAGCTTAGATTGTGGGGCACCATGTCACAGAGGAGAGTCCACAGTGTGAGGCCAATGTCAAGCTCTGGGACAGGCACTAGTCAGTTCGGCCGGAAGTCCACTGCACTCCTGAGCCACCTCGAGTGCATATGAGGTTATGGGGCGTGAGTGCCTTGTCTGTCCAACTATGGATGGCTCCCGATGTGAATTGGAGGTGGACCATCGCTCTCTGTGCCAGCATCATCCAGGCCATCCAGTGCATCCCTGACTCTGGTCAGCCCCGTATCCTGAGCTCTCTCCTCCCTCCAACACAAAATGCACTCAAGGAGGAACCTGTTCCTGAGCAGTGGCTCCCTGACAAGAGCAGATACATGGGAACACCACTACCTGCAAGTTCCCTTCCAAGTCACTCACCATCCTTACTTGGAAATGTGTTGCTGTTTCTTCATTGTCGCTGGGTCAAAATTCTGGATTAGCCTCCCTAAGGGCATTGTGGGTCAACCAACAGCACATGGATTGCAGCAGTTCAAGAAGACAGCTCGCCATTGCCTTCTAAAAGGCAACTTGGGATGGGCAATAAATGCTGGCCCAGCTAGCGATGCCCGTATCCCACGAGTGAATTGAAAAAAACCCAAAAGATCATACCAGAAATTCTAAACCAATGGTTAGGGCTTTAAGTGGAGAAATGTGAACAAATCTGGAACCGATACATCAGGAAAGATTAAAACCTTTTGAAAGGCTGGTATGGAATTTTATCAGAATGCTATCAGAGATGAAGGATCTTAGTTATGAGGGCAGATTGAAGGTTTGGATTGTTCTCCTTGGATCAGCAAACATTAAACAGTTCACTTGGTCTTCAAAATATTGATAGAGGAAAGAGATTAAAAAAAATCCATTTAGCAAGTATGAGACGTGGTTTTAGATCACCAAATAGTAATTTGTCACACAGCATCAACATATGCACAAGTGATCGAATGTCCTCCTTTTATGCTCTACGTTTCTATGACTCAAGTACAACTGGGGAAAGTGAGCATTCAAGCCTGCATTCATGGGGACTGGACAGAATGCACCCATGCAGGATATTTCCTCTTGGAAGAAACTAAAACTAGAGGGCACTAAAGTGCAGACAAGCAAGTGGAGCTGAAAGCACAATACGATCTGACTGAATGATGGAGCAGGCTTAAAAGGTCAAATGGACTACTTCTGTTCCGACGTATTAACGCAAACTTGCAATATGGTCTCAGCTTTAAAAAAATATCTAAACAAAATGCACAAGAGGGATACTGCATAGAATTTATTGCCGAAAAAAAGAGGCACTTCAGGTCATGATCTGTATTGATGTTTATGCTATGAGGAAGATTTCAAAGTCAATTGTTGCACAGTTAAAATTTTAATCATATTCATGGTTTTAAAATCCACTTGGCCGATTTAAAGAACACCCAGTAACATGCAAAGTTGAAATTTTTCTAAAGGGTATTTCAGTTAATCAGATCTCACCCTTTTTAATGATTCTGAAGTGTAGTCTGGATGAGTCAAAAGAATATCCATATCACCACTGGACTCAGCACCTGCAGACATGAAGGGAAAGAATAATGAAGGAGAATCCTTCCAACTTGCATTGCAGTTGCTACTTTCAAAATGTGATGAAGCATAGAACTGGAAGACAGATAGATGTTAGCTGACCAGGACAAAAACGACCACTGTGATCTCAATAAGCTCTCATCCCCATCTCAAAGTTTTGGCTAGTAATAAAATGAATGTTGCCCGCAAACAAATCATTCTCTTTGTTTTGCAACTGATCACAACTCTACCAGCCAATGGCGTTGAATGACACTGCCCAATTATTGACCTATCATAAGTTTAAAAACTGAATACACCATGAACAAGTACTGCCACCACCGACGAAACCTCAATGACAACAAAACTCTGTATATAACTGCAAAGAACATGGCTGTAGTACCTGCAAGCATCTTCAAACAAAAATGTTTCAACTGGTGGTCCAAGGTCAGCCTTCAGCCAATATGAGTAGTTTCAAATGATATCAACAAACAACCAAACACATTGAATGCAGCAAAGCTTTGGGACCTGACAAAACTATGGTTGTCATGAAAATCTGCAATCTGCAATTAGGCAAACTTCATGCTAAGCTTATCCTACACAGATTTAACTGTCTGTGTGGAGTTTGTACATTTTCCCTGTGTCTGTGTGGGTTTCCTCTGGGTGCTCTGGTTTCCTCCCACAATCCAGAGATGTGGGGGTCAGGTGAATTGGCCATGCTAAATTGCCTATTGTGTTAGGTGCATTAGTCAGAGGGAAATGGGTTACTCTTCAAGGTCGGTGTGGGCTTGTTGGGCCGAAGGGCCTAATTCCACACAGTAGGGAATCTAATATAAAAAAAAAACACAAAGCAGTAAATTGCCCAGGTATTCTCTGCTCACAAAAAGCAGGACAAATGCAATGCAGCCAATGACCTGAGAAGGTAACAGATTATAAAAACTTAACTTGTGGATTTGGGGCTTAACTTCAGGACCAGAGCTGAGTGGTAGCAAACAGAACAGCCTGAAAAGATGTGATTCTGATCCTGATGGGGAAACTGAAAAGTGATGTCACATGAGGGTTGTGGTTTGATTGGCTAATAAAGGATCTGCTAAATTTGAATGTATTAAATTGAATCTTGCTAATTTAATTTATTGGTCACAACTTTCATCAACAGAGACACAAAAAACAGTTAAAAATAAAAAACAAATTCAAAACTAATTAAAAATAAGGATGGTGGGTCAGGTGATGTGTTTCTGCATGATGTGGGAGCTTATGGACCTCTTTGTAGTTCCCAGTGACCATGTCTGCAGTAAATGTTGGTTGCTGGAAGAACTCTGGCTCAGAGTCAATGAGTTGGAGTCTGAGCTTCAAACATTGCAACACATCAGGGGGAAGAGAATTACCTGTATGCTGTGTTTCAGGAGACAGTCACACCCCTTCATCTAACTAACTCGAATTTGGCCTGTGGATAGGAGGATGCGGCTGTGAGTGAGGCAAGCAGAGGGATTCAGGGGTAGAGTTGCAGAAGCCTCAGCCCCTGTCCAACAGGTTACAGTGATCGTGGGGGATATCATTATGCAGCTGGACTGTGAAAATCAGGTTGAGTGGATTGCAAGAAAAGGAATTTGTAGAATATCTATGAGAGCTCCACCAGGACCAGTGGATTTCTCACCACATTATCGCCTTCATTCAAAAACGTTGAAAAGAATTGATTTTCCAAGCGAAGGTGAAAGTAACTGCCCTAGGAAAACTCTTCACTGGCCCATGTCATAGCGAGCACAAAATAATGTGCTTGTGTTTGATGAAAGCCAACCATCTCAATCCTTGAAGGCAGTCATCAATGATGTCCCAGGCCCAGTTATCAGCATCTGTTTCATTCCTTCAGAAGTGGGGATGCTGACTTTAAACTGTAGAGTTTAGTTCAATTTGCAACTCCTCAGAAAATGAACAAGTCTATGTCCAAATGCAGAAAGACCTGAACAATAAGTTTGGACTGAAAAGTGAAATCTAACATTCTGCATCACACTTGTGCCAGGTAATGATCAGGGGCTTGATAACTTCTCCTCTTTGCTATTAAACATCATTACCATAGCTGAACACCCTAATAATATCCTGTGAGTCACCACTGACCAAAAACTTGATTGGGCAAGTCACATAAGTATTACATTCCAGAAACGGGCTAGAGGCTGGAAATTCTGTGCCAATTAAATCACCTCCTAACTCATCAAAGTCTGTCCACCATCTACAACAGACAAGTCAGAACTGTGATGGATTATTCCTCATTTGCCTGGGTGAGTAAAGCTTCAACAATACTCAAGAAACTCAACACCATCCAGGATAAAGCAGCACATATGATTGGCAGCCCATCTTTTACCTTCAAAATTCGATCCCTTCACAATCTAAAAGTTAAACTGTAGTAGTCCTCAAAGGTTTTTTGGTATTACCAACTTATATCATCTGGAATGAGCTGCCAGAGGAAGTAGTGGAGGCCAGTACAATTGCAACATGTAAAAGGCACCTGGATGGGTATATGAATAGGAAGGGTTTGGAGGGATATGGACCAGGTGCTGGCAGGTAGGACTAGATTGGGTTGGGATATCTGGTCGGCATGGACGGGTTAGACCGAAGGGTCTGTTTCTGTGCTGCACATCTCTATGACTCTAATAACACCTCATCAGACCAAGACCATTTACAATCAACAAATCGGCCTCCAAATCATAGATCATCTTGATATGGAAGTATATCACTTACTAGCATTGCTCAAATCTTGTGAATAAATACAAAAAAAAATCGCCCTTAAAACACTTAAATCGGTACTCATTATAAACACCAGCGATAATGGATTCTCTGTAAAAAAAACAAAAAATTCTCTGGCATATAATGAATACCATGCTTATACAACTTGCATATGATGGTCTTCGAAGAGAGGAAAAAAATTACTTGCTTTCAAGTGCCAACTGACAAGGTACACTTTCACAGAAATTTACCTTTACATTTCAAGATTACACCATTCACAGCTTCATTTTTCCCCTAAATATTTATTAATTGTATTATTTCTCCCCAAGTGTTGTTATTACATAATTATATCACATAATTATGATACTCATAAATTTGATAAAAAGGAATAAAAGAGCTTTTCCTGGACTTTTGTCAGTTATAATGACAGAATTTGCTCAGATGAAATGATTCTTGGTGAGCAACGTAGAATATTTGCAACTTAAAATTTTAAAAACACACATTTCAGACTTTATAATTTCAGTGCAAATTCCTGGTAGCACTTCCAATTACCAGTCTCAGAAGTTGCCAGTTAAATGACTGAAGTGGTACAAACCTCGCCTGAAACTGCCACAAATGATGGCGACATAATTTGGATCCAGTTTCTCCACTTCCCGCAGGACAATGGCCTAAAGGGTGAAGAGAGGCAAAAAATTGTTTCAATCCACACAAAAGAGAAACTGGAGGGATAGACATGAGATGCCCCAACATGCTTATGCTTCAAGATATAAAGTTTTAATTCGCTGTTCCCCAAGCAGTAAATTCCAAATGTCATCAGTACTAAAAAGGGAAGATTGGGAGAGATACTAAATCCTTCCCACATTCTGTTGTAATAGGGATTCAAGCAGTGAGGCAATGAAAACCTGACATTTTCATTTCATCTGAATTAATATGAGAAATACATCTAACAGTATAATTCTGGATTGTGCTCTTCCAAACTTCAGATGTGTGAGGAGAGAGCATTTGCAGGCATATAAAATGAGTATGAATTATATAGTTTCCACTGGCATAGAGAAAATTTATGATGTCATGAAATTACTCAGAAGAATCATCAATCCTGGAAGGTAGCTAACTCAAGGGAACTCTGTAACAAATGGGGAAGTGACAATGGTTTCATTGTCATTATTGGGCTCTCACTTGCAGATTTTTATTGACTTTAAATTCCACCATCTGCCATGTCAGGATTCAAACCCAGATCACAAAAATACAGGTGCACAATCCTTTATCCGAAACGTTCGGGACCAGCTGGTTTTCGGAATTTTTTGAATTTCGGAATAAGTAACAGATCGACGGTGAAATTTTTTTTTAAAAATCTTAGCGAACAGCAGACTCACATTGAGTACTATGGGCCCTGAGACAGAATTGAGGCCTGCCAGTGCTGGGCCATGCCCCCCCCATCGCATCTGAGTGACATGCAACGAGTGGGTTTGGAATTGGGTTGACTGTTTGCATGCCAAACAACCTTATTAATGAGATAAAAACTTCGCTAAAAAACCTTGGATTTTGGAGCATTTCGGATTTCGGGATTTTGGATAAAGGGTTGTCTACTTGTACTAGCTTGGTCTCTGGATTAATAATCGAGTGATAAATATCAGTAGGCCATTGCCTCCCCTTACATATCATGCAACATACACATCTTTAATCAAATTATCACAGTTGTAACAATTCCAACTTTGTTTATATTCTACCCTTACATACAGTAAAATGCTCAAATAATTCTCACAGGAATATTATCAAATAAAATTTAACAGTGAGACACAACAAGATTTGTCAGGTTGACTTGGTCAAGGGAACGTCGAAAAGGAGGTAATAGGGCTTAAAAGGAGAAAAGAGTGACCTGAGGTCATTTGCATACCAATCTGTTAGGGTTTATGGACAGTTAATATAGCATATGGAATCCTTGTTTTACTAATAACAACATGGAGTACAAAAGTCAGGATGTTATGCAAAAAAAATATAGAGTATAAGTTTAGCCTCAGCTGGAGGAATGCACCCATTTCTAGGCACCAAACAAATGGGAGGATGCAACATCTTTGGAGGGGGAATGACAAAGTGATTTACGAGAATTGGTTCCAACTAAGCATCTCCTCTGATGTCTTTGACTATATCCTCCATTCTGAACTCAGATTTTGATATGACAATGCAGCATTGAACAGACAGAGGGCAATTGCAGGTTGCCCTAATTCTGCAAAAGCTCTAATTCTGCAAAAGCAAAATTTTGCAAAAGCTCTAATTCTGCTGTTTTCTTTTGTTATGAATTTGAAGGTGTGTACTGTCCTTTGACTATATCCTCCATTCTGAACTCAGATTTTGATATGACAATGCAGCATTGAACAGACAGAGGGCAATTGCAGGTATGTGCTCTAATTCTGCTGTTTTCTTTTGTTATGAATTTGAAGGTGTGTACTGTCCCATTAAGAGAGAGAGAGAGAGAGAGATTGTTGTTCAGAACTGAGAGATTACAAGCATCTGTGATTATGACTCAATGTTAGTCCCAGAGTGTACTAGAAAATTGAATATATGTAACATTTGGCTGTAAAATGGATAGCTGAGTTTTGGGTGCCTTATTTAACAACAATTCAAATTTAACCAGTTTAAATTATGCTCCAGGAAACTAAAAGCCAATCAAGTTTGAATTTGTTGTTTTGCCAACATTGAACCAATGAGACAATCCAATGTTGGAGGCATAAGAATGCGAACATTTTGAAAATCGGTTAGAGAGCAACTGCCATAAAGAGCGAGAGAGCCAATCACCAATCTAACACCTTGCTCTCATAGAAATCAGAAAACACTCTCGATCAAAGGTACCTTTTCATGTGAAACATACTTGCAGTAAAAAGAAATAAATCAACCCAGGGAGATCTTTAGTCGGAAGAGGGAAGACACAGAGGAAGACAGTGACTGTATGGTTTTGAAATTAAGTTGATGTAATTTTATTAAGTGCATTATTGGAATAGTATCTTGTTATAGAGTTGGAGGCAGATAGTAAGCAATTCAGAGACGGGGGCTTAGTGTTGTGAATAGTTATTTCATATTCACTTTTAAAGAGTTAAAAAATAAATTAACGTCATTTTCTTTAAATAGTGGAATCTGGAAGTTCTCTGTCACTCCTATTTTAACAGTTTACGAGGCAAGGCGGGCTTTTCTGGATGCTTGGTTTAATTAACAAAAGGGTTCACCTCTGTGTCATAATACCTTTTACTGCCTGTTTGAGTGGTGGAAAATGACTCGACAGTAACTTTCACAAAGGAATGGAAGAAATACTGGGAAATGAGAGCAAAAAAATATAAGAAATGAAGGTAGGAAGGGCAGAAATAAATATTTGCATTTCTTTAGCTCCTTTCAAGAATCCCAAGACATGCCAAATGCTTACACAAAACGAATGATTTTTAAAATGTCATCGATCTTCTAATATAAGCAATGAGTGAGGAAGTACAACTAAGTCAACTTAAATTGACTAAGACATCAAAAACAACAGCACATATTTGATGTGCTGAATGGCTCCTTTCTATGCTGAACTGTTTGATTATTTTACAACTCAGAAAAGGCTGATTTTTGGCAGCAGCTTTGTGAAAATTTAAGTACCGCTATTTGGCAAAGGAGAACAGTCAGTCAAATCTAACACCAGGACAGGCTGTATTCAGTATGAAGCAACATACTGGGGCGGCACGGTGGCTCAGTGATTAGCACAGTATGGGGGAAATGTGGGGGAATGGGTCTGGGTGGGTTGCTCTTCAGAGGGTCGATGTGGACTTGTTGGGCTAAAGGGTCTGTTTCCATACTGTCGGAAATCTAATCTAATCTCAAACATAGATCATAGAATCCCAGAGCACCCGGAGGAAATCCATGCAGTCAGCCGAGGTCAGAATCGAACCCAGGTCCCTGGTGCTGTGAGGCAGCAGTGCTAGCCACAGAGCCACCGTGCCGCCCACATCTGTTTACAAACATACAAATACTATACATGCATCAAGATTCAAATGTGCAGTTACAATGTATTCTCCCGCATAAAGTCTCTCATTGTTTACAACGTCAGAGCAAACTACATTATTGGCACTTAGTTCTGTCTGCCTTACCTGCATTTTCACCATCTCACATCGAGGAATTCGCTTTTCAAAATCCTCAAAATACCTACAAAAATCAGTGAAAGCACTGATAAATTCATTGATAGGAATTCAGTGAGGAGTCTATTCATTTAGCACAAAGTTCATTCACTTACAATGTTTAGTTTCAGAGTCTTTTTACACAAGTTTAATCTGCGAAAACAGGTTTACATCATCAAATGTATAACATGTGTGTGTATTCTGTAAAGAGCAACATAGCCAGTGAGTTAAGATTGATGTCGAGAAAGTGCAATCAAATCTCACAGATCCTCAGATATGGTTGCAAGTTGCTCAGTAATTAAAATGATAGCAGTTAGTTAAAAGTGCATATTTAAAATGCAAATTATTTCTAAATGGCTTGATGATGGTCCTGTAAAACATTTTACAAATAGTGCTTATTAATTTCCCATTTTACTGTAAATTACAAGAAAAAACCATTTCTGGAAATGTTGACACATGCTAGAATTAGACAATTATGACTACAATTTTTTTTAAAATCAAGGGCAACAAGTCCAATGAATCCCAATCCAAATTGAGGTTATTTAGTGTGATCCTTTTCCACTGCCACTAAAGTTTATCAGCACATTATGCTGCAAATACACTCAGTGCACATTTCACTTTTTAAAAAATCATGAAACAAACAGTGAAGAAGTGAACTTTTGCTCATTTAGGCTGTACTTTCATCCAATACAACAATACAATATAGTTCCTGAAGACGCAGACTCTCAGCATTGAAAATATTCAACATGTGTCTATTAATTGACTGGTTAAATTCTTGTGAATAAATTCAAGTTGTTCTCTTTACCTATTAAAAAAAAAGGCAGCGAGAGAGTTAACTCTTAATTGATGCAAATATCTTTTTAAATTAAGCAGCAAAATGACATCCTTCATTTGTCTATGGAATTATCTGATCAAATTTGATCTCTCTGCTATTTGAAATAACAATGAGTCAAGAGAAATTTACATGCATAGTACGTGGCAATAATTGAAAGATAAATTTGAAAATGCAGATCGAAAAATAAGACATCAAGCATTTCTAGTATTGAATACTGTTTTTTTGCTGCATCAAATATACTAATTCAGCAGGTTATTTTCCTTAAAGGGTATCATGTGGGGACCAAAAAGGCAGGAGATGCTGTGCTATCTTTACTGTCTCATTCCAATTGCTTTTCTCAGAATGCTCATTTAATTTATCAGTCCAACATTTATCAGGCCAGTGATTGCTCATTCTCTCCAACGAACCTTCCAACCACTTAAGTCACTCTCTCAAACACCAACTCCATGGGAAACAAACTCCAGAATAAAAGAGGAAAATGCTGTTGTCATTTTATGAAAATAAATAATTTGTCTCTATTTCTATAAAGTAATTAAGAAAGTTCCAACACATCATGGTCATGCATAATGTATCACTAAGTTAACTTAATTAATATAATCTCCCTCCATCAAGGATCATCATTAAACACTGAAACATAACCATACTTGCCAATGCCACAGAAACAATATTCTGAACAAAATTAAGTGAATAGCATCGTGGTCTGTGCAAGGACAAAACTCAATGAGGCTAATTGGCCTTTTCTCTCCATAAATGTTTGAATGCTTTTAAAATTTCACACTAGTTTAAACTGCTGGCACATGAAGTGATGAACATTTTAAGGGAGATAATTTTCCCAAAGAAGAGTCTATTTTTAAAAAATGATATTATATTTGAAGCAGTCTATGGAAAAATGCACAAGACTAATTGCAGACTTCTGAAAATGACAGCACCACAACCCAATCATGAAAAATTACTTCCACTACAACTTACTTTAAACCAATCCGCTGATGATAATTTAGTATGTGTTCATTTTCTCTGAGATCTAAAAGAAAATCAAAAAATAGCATTTCAAATCATAAATTGCATTGAAATATCAAACATAGGAACATTTAATGACCACAGGTTGGGCTGAAGTCATCATTTGTAACTCATCCATTGAGGCTAGTGGATTCACAGTTTAGTTCTCATCTGTCCTAAGTCAGTTTTATTTTGACTGGAAAAGTAGGACTGTAGTTACTCTTGACACCCAACACAAGAGTTTAAAATCAGGGAGTACCAAGGAGACACCGAGATTCCTGCACCCCATCTATGGCAATTAATCACAATGAAAAATACAGTTTTTAAGATCTGTACATACATTGACACGGATATTGGTATAAAAGGGCACAGGCTGGCAGATCATACAAAAATCAGAAATGTAGCAAACAGTGAGGAGCACAGGAGCAGAATTTAAGATGGTAACAGTCTGGTAAAATAAACTGAGGTATTCCAGAGAAAAGTGTTTTGAGATTGATTTTGGTCAGAAGGAAAAAGGTCAATATAAACGAGAAGGGATAATTTTAAAAGGTTTGCAGTGCACAGACACAATGTACATATTCATAAGTGTTCGATGGTGGAAAAAACGTTGAATAAACTGTTAAAAAGCATATGGGATCCTGGGATTTCTAAATATAGCAAAACTACACAAAAGTAGGGAAATTACATTTCTTTGTAAAAGACTGCTCAGATCTCAGTTGGAATAGTGTTTTCAATTCTGCACATCCTCCTCAGGAGTGATCAAGACCTTGGAGATGATGACACAAGATTTATGAAAATGGTATGGTGGGGAGTGGTCAGAAAGATTGGGAAAAACATTACTCAGTGCAGAGAAGATTAAGAAGAGATTTAAAATAGGTAACATTTCCAGTTGAGGTGACAACTCATCAGAGCTAGTCATCTCTTTCTAAAACATGACCTCTGCTTCTTTTCACAGGTACTGCCTGACCAACTGAATATTAAAAGCATATTTTTTGTTTTCAATTTAGATTTCCATCCCTGACAATATTTCATTGGTGATTTCATAAAAGGTGTTCAAATCATAACAGTTTTGACAGAATAAATAAGGATTTCTGTTTCCTGCAAGAGGGTTAGTAGACAGAGAGTTCAGGAAATTGGCAAGCAGGAACATTAAGAAATTATATTTTACTCTCTGATTTATTATCTGTAATGCACTGCCTGCAAGGGCAGTTAAAGCAGAATCAACAATCAAAACAGAGATCAATAAATACTCGAACACGAAAAAATATTACAGCGCTATGAGGAGTGGGATTATCATTGATGGATTCTATGATTCCTTCATTTGATAGCTGGTCGTAACAGACTGTTCTGTTTCATTGATTTCAAGCGGCCACTTTGATTTGCAACATTATTAATCTGTATTCACTGCAAATTCAAACCGTGAGAGGAGAGGGGAACATAAAAATATAACGAAAGGTTTCCTATTAATACTTTCTTCTGATATAAAATATTGTATACACGTGCAGTGAACAGCAGATGTATTTTAACCACAGGATATCAGCACAGGAGACGAATGCATAGGCATCAATTTTTTTAGCACCTTAAACACATACAATGACATTGCAATGGCATGAAACTTCCACAAACAGCATAAGGAAATAGCAACTATTATTAAATAGGGTAAGGAAGGGCAGATCAGGCAAAATACATATCCAGTATTTTGGACAGGAAGTTTAACAGGCACATGTAAAGAATCAAAAGGAACATTTTCAAATACCTGTTGCTTTTATGGGTAACTCGTCTAATGGATAAATTTGCTGAACTCAAAATGTTTACTAGTTTGACAGAGATGATGTGGGACTCATGAAACATACCATCCAGGGTTTTGATTCCCTCTTCGACAAATTTTCGTGCTGCTGCTGGTCTGTACAATGAAAACAAGTATCAGAACAATTTTCTGAGGCCAAAGCATGTCTGAAAATACACATGATTCTGCCTGCAAAAGCTCTTTCCAAGCTGATACTTCCAAAGTTTTCCTTACAGCTAAGATGATTAATTGAGAAAATCATTATTCTTTCACTGGGATCCTTCTCACAAACTTTGAACTAGGATCCTCCAATTGTGAGCTAAATAAAAATAAATCCCATTTAAACCTTTCTCCACTCCCTCAATATCTCAACTTTAACATGTTCAACCTGGTGTTTAGATCCATTTCTTTTTCCAGATGGCCTAGTTGGAGCCTGATTAGTGATTTGTAATGATTTACCAGACCTCCTTTGCTTTTGTATTCAACGCTCATATTATGAAGTCAAATATTTCAATACACTTTCTTCCCTTGGCATCTTCAAGGATTAGTACATAGGGTTCCTCTGTTTGTGCAGTCCCCCAACTCTCCCATTTCAAATAACACTATTTAGATTAAATTCTCTCCATGTTGTTTTGTCTGAAATGCATCACGTCATCCTTAAACAGACAGAATTTATTCTGCCATGTGTCTGCTCATTTCACGATCTACATGCATCTTTTTGAAGTTTGCTCCTTTCCTTTTTGCTATTTACTATATTATCGAGTTTTGTATAATCTTCAAACTTGAAACCATGCTCGTTACTCAGTTCATTTATACAAATGAAGACAAATGAAGGCAAGGCCAGCATTTGCTATCCATCATTAAACACTTTTGGGCAGAGTGGCTTGCTCAACGACATCACAGAGAAGCTCAGAGT
Source organism: Chiloscyllium plagiosum (assembly GCF_004010195.1). Lineage (NCBI taxonomy): Eukaryota > Metazoa > Chordata > Chondrichthyes > Orectolobiformes > Hemiscylliidae > Chiloscyllium > Chiloscyllium plagiosum. Next base: position 15,082,499 of record NC_057751.1, on the reverse strand, counting down.
CAACTACATCACTGAGGCCCGAGAGACATACAAAAGCCAGACAAAGTAAGAAGCTTAGAGCGTCTTCCCTGAAGGACAACAGTGAACTATATCAGCTTTTATGACAATGTGAGAGTAGTTTCATGGTCCCATGGTACACAGACTAGCTTTTAATTCCAGGTTCTTGAAATAACTCCACAGAGGCCGATGTGCCCTCACCAAGTCATCCTTTATTTACATGTGGAGAGTCCTTGACGCTGATCCAGCTCCCTCAGAGTGTCAGAATGTCTGTCAGCCAGGGCTCTCTAATCAGACCGGGTTCAGGGAACTCGTATTCTATGAGGTCCATCTGACTGACCTTGTAACAATCACTACAGTTCTGATTTTAAAATTTCATTTAAATTCCATTAGCTACCACAGTGGGATTTGAACCCTGGTCACCACAGCATGTGCTCTAGATTACTAGCCTATTACTACTATGCCACCATCTCCCAGTCTTCCAACTTAGATTATCCTTTGTGAAACATGATCACAATTGATAGTTTGGAAATGTTCCTCCTTCTTTTATGTTATTTCAATTTCTTCATACGGCTAATCGAGTTGCACAATTAATTTCTTGTTACTTAGGCCAATCTTGTCATCATTCCGTAAACTAGGGCTTAGTGGATTTTGCAAGGTCCAGCAACAACGGTTGGGGGATCCCCTCTATTTTGGTAGATTATGCTGCACTAGAAGTTCTTGTCTTTTGAGTTTACCCTATTCCAGTCACTCTCGTTAAAAAGTTAATCGACGAACTTGTATCATCTTGACGAATCTGTAAAGGAAATATAGAATATTCAATGTAGAAATGACAACATAAACACAAGAAAAAGCACAGCAAAAAGACTAAACATGAACAGGGAAGTAGAAAAGTAAGCTGGGCAGTGAGGCTGTATTGGTGTGAAGACGTGCAGCGGGAAACAGCCCAATTAATTTTGATCAAGAAATCTGATGTTTGTGTACACACATAAGAAGACTGTCATGAAACAATTTAGAGAGGAACCTGAGTTCAGGCATATTTCCCACTGCAGTCAACCTCTAATTACTCATAATATTATAATTATTTACTTTACAAACAACAGTTATTTATTCAATGTCCATTATTTTACTTCATGGAAGCACTTTCCTGAACAACTACCATGATCCTAAGCAACAAAACAAAACGTGCAAACAGAATAAGACATACTGTGGAACCTGACAGTGCTAGCATGGAATTTCCTTTGGCTCCAGGTGACTGATTACTGAATATTTATATAATCCAAAGAACAAACAAATCACATTTTCACAGTCAACTATCTATCAAAGTTCATTTAATATATTTATTCTGCCAACATAGTCCTTGAATATCTATTATGAAGGGTTTCTCCAATGAAACATGGTTTATATAATCTTTCATTCCTGCAAACAGTTTTCCTGATTGAAGGTACATCATAGTATCACAATTCACATGGCAATGCCCCCATACTTGTATTTACAATTGTGTATTCAAAGCATAAGAGAATTTGAGCCCGAGTTAGCTGTCCAAATTAATTGCTTTTTAAATTGAAAAAGCAGAGTGAAAGTTCACAATGCAGGGCCACAAGATTTAAAAGGAGATATGATGCAATAAATCTGCAGTAATGACAAGCATTGGAGCAAGAAAGAGAAGACACCAATATTCCTTAGCATCTCTGAAATACTTCGTACATCTTAAGATGCTTTATCTTGAATACAACACTTTTGAAGTACAATCATTGTTGCAGTGCAAGACCGCAGGAGCCAATTTGTTCAGTCAAGTTCAACAAATAGCAAGTGAAGTGAAAAAGAACAAAAACTATATTTTAAGTGACTGCTGAATGGATTGGCAACTCCCATATCTTCTTCAAAGTAGTGTATATTGATACACCTGGGGGCTTGGTTTAATGTCTCATCTGAAAGCAGTATTAAGATTGCAGCAGTTCCATAGTTTAGAGTTCCATCGAAAGAATGGATTAGAATAATAGTGTGATGGAATTTGGAAAACTTAATCCTTTTAGAAACAGAAAAAGTTGAGGGCTGTCAGGCACCGGTGTGTCTTCGCACCCAGGTAGCGACTTTCTGCCTTCACAGCCTGGAGCGATACCTTTATGTTCAGCCTCCTCCAAGGTGATGCACCTTGATGGCATTTTTTCCATTAGGTGCACAGCCTCTGCTTCGATAGACAGTTCCTGTTCATGGAGTGGGCCTGGCCTTGGTCTTTGAGGAATTGCCTTTTATTTAGACCTGATCATAGTCTGGGAAAGAGTCGGCTCACGCTGGAGCTCTTCCTCTCCTCCGGAAACCACTGCTCAGGGACAGGTTCCTCCTTGAGTGCTGTTTGAGCTGGTTAAGGGAGGAGAGAACTCGAGATGCAGGTGATGATCAGTTGTCGGAGATCACAAAGGAGCAGACTGGATGATGTCAACATAGTTGGTCAAGCGGGCATTGATCGAGCTCCGGTTTGCAACTCAAGCCATCCATAGCCTGAGGGACAAGGCACTCGGCCCCAGAGCCTCGCATGCACTTAAGTCAGCTCAGGCATATGATGGGCTTTTCAGGCAAACTGACGCCTATCGGTACGAAACTCGACATCGGCCCTGCACCATGGACCCTCCTCCATGATGTGATGTCCCCACAACGTGATTCCATCTCAGGGATATCCTCCTTGCATATGGCACAGACGCGCTATCTGTATGGGCTGATGCTGCACACTCTGCACTGCCACTCTTTCGCCTGCTGCCTGGACATACCTTGGCATGACCTTGGCTCCTCCGGTGATGGAGATCAGTGGAGGGCCCTCGACAAAGTGTTCTTCCCCTCTTACACTGGGGATCTGGGGTGAAGAGTGCTGCATGCATTGGTCCCATGCAATTGTTGGTTCAGCAAGTTCACTGGGTGCCAGACCACGTGCATGTTCTGTGGTCTGCAGGAGACAGTTTTTCACATTTATGTTGAGTGCATTCATTTGCAGCCCCTTTTTAAGATTTTTGAGGGGCTAGCAGCTTAAACTTTGGACGCACTTCGGCCCCACACTCTTCATCTACAATTACCCAATGTGGAGAAAGGGAGACAGGTCTCGTGGCTTTGCTCCTGGGCTGGGCAAGATGGCCATTCACAGGTCCTTGCAGCTGGCCGAGGAGGAACTCGTTGTTTTTCACTGTCTGCTCCTCTTGCGTGGTTATGTTGGCACTGGGGTATCCCTGGAGCAGGAGCACACAGTGCTCACCGGTATAATGAAGGCCTTTACGATTGGCACTGCAGGAACTGGAGGGCATCACCAGTTTGAGCAGTGATATTTTGCTTAAGTAAGGGAAGTTTTCTTTCAACTTCTTAAGTTTGTGCTCCTGGTTTTGTGCACAGTAAGAGGAAGTTCTATTTTTCTTTTGTACTGATTTTGGACCTCTTGGAACAGCCAAAGGGGGATTTTATTGATGCTGTTGGTGTGAGCGGATTTTACTTTTAGTTGAAATGAGTAGAGGAACCGTCCTCTGGATTTTGAAACCCTTGTTGTCCCTGTTCTGGGACCATTCAATGGGGACGGAGCAGAGGGGATTTGTTGTTTTTAAAGTTTCCTTTGCTTTCGAACAAGCCGGGGAAAGCTTATTTTACAGTTCGACCTGTTTCCAAAAATGGTTGCTGAGGGCGGAATCAAGGGGGGCCATTTTATGTCTATTTACTGATTTTCATTTTTCCAGAATCAAAGATACTTTCTTTTTGTTTTGAGATGCGAGGAAACTTTTCCTTCTACTTAAATAGGATAGAGAAAACTTTATGCTATATTTTACCCATGCAGTCCCCACCCAGGAGTGTTTGATGGGGGAGGTGTCAGGGAAGTCTTCATCTTTTTATTTCTATCCTTGTTTAAAAGAGTATAAAGAAAATTCCGACGAAAAGTAATAGCAATCATAATGTCATGATCAGAAGGCCACAGCCAATAAGATTTCTTGAACAATGACGTAATTTCTTATTTGCCAGTAAAGGACCTATCAAAATACTACCATTAACCTCCATCAAATCTAAATCAGTTAATTGTCAGCCTGAAAGGTCAACTACAGAGAAATACATAGTATACCTTTTCTAATTTTTGCAGTTTCCCTGTTGCGAGAAATTCATCAATCTTCTTTGCAATCCTGTCACCAACTCCTTCCTAAAAATGTTGGTAATGGAAATTATAACAGTATTCACTCAGACATTTCACATAATTTCAAACAATTAATTGTAATGCACAAACAAAAGAATATGTAATTTAGATGCAAGAAACTGAAGACTGTAACTTTCAAACTTGGAAAACAAAAGAGATGAAAAGTGGAAAAAAAATCAAGAGATAGATCATGGACTATAGCACTCTATTCATATTCTTTGTTCCAGCACACCATGGTCAAGTTCATAATTTCCAGTAGGTAATCTGGAGGAATGCTGGTGAAACTCAAGTACTCTATCATCAAACAAAATAAACTGAAAAATGTTCACTCAGTCCACCTTCATTCACATGACAATATAGCATTTACACAGATATTATGAAATTTAGTGGAATACAAATTGGTGGCGGCGGCATAATGAAAAAAAGACTTGAAATTTATATAGCACCTCCCGCAATGTCTCAAAGCATTTCATAATCAATTATTTTTCCAAAATGTATTACTTATTTGAAAAGTTGAATAAAAGGAAGTTAATTAGGACACTCCAAAATCATACAAACAGCAATGCGCTCACAACAAAAAAGGGTGATTTTATCCTTATTGACTTTGATATAAATCATGATCCAAATAACTCACCTTGTTTCATTTCCAAATACAACCATTGACTTTTATGAGACAGCATGCTTGCATTTAAAGTCTCATATCTAATCTAATCTAATCTAATCTAAAAGGGCCAGCCACTGATTTTGTGCTACAGTATCTGGATTGTGGTCTGAATTCACAACCTTTTCACGCAAGCAGCTTGAGTACAACACTGACACGCTCAATTCTTGATGGTGAAGACTATCAAGTTTTCTCAAAACGTTCGACCTTTCAAGCTGAATATTCTGCAATCTCACAACACAAATGGTCCTTTCTCTATTACACCATTGTATAAAATTGTTCCCACAGTCTCCAGGATTTTGACAGCCTTCTTAAGATCTGGTGTCCAGATTTGAATATAATACTCCAACAGATGACTAACTAGCATTTTATCGAGTTGCAGTGTCATGGTCATACAGCACGGAAACAGACACTTTAGTCCAACCAGTCCATGCCGACCATGATCTCAAACTAAACTAGTCCCACTTGCTTGTGCTTGGCCCACATCCCTCCAAACGTTTATTATTCATGGACTTATCTAAATGTCTTTTAAATGTTTTATGTTAAGCATTTGCATTACTTATTTGCTTTTGTACTCTGTACCTCTATCAATAAAGCTCAAACGCTCTCTTATTAGCTTTATCAATTTATCCTACTACCTTGAAACGTTTCGATACATAGCCCCTCCCCCGCCACAAGTAATCTGTGTCAGAGATCTCAGCAAATCTAGACAAAAAGAAGATGGTTAAGTTTTGAACAGATAATGAAAATAATTTCAAAAGCTAATGGTCTGCTGGCCTTTCTACCGAGAGCACTAGAATACAACAGGGTAGCAATCATGCTTGAACAAGACAAAGTCTTGGTTTGATCATTTGGCGAGTGTGAGCAGGTCTTGGTATCACAATTGCAGAAGGATATGTTAACCTGTGGAAAGTACAGCACAGACTTATAGTTTAATATCTGGACTCCAAGCAAGGAGAGATTACTCAAACTAGGGTTGCATTCCTGAAACTTAGACAGTTAAGGTGTAATGCGATCAAAGTTTTCAAGACGGAATAGGGAACAGACATGTTGACAAAGAGAAACAATTTATACTCGGGAGTCTCTGATAGGGAGACATAATCTCAAATTTAGAGCCAGTTATTTCAGGAAAGAAATTAGCAGATATTTCTAAATACAAAGAAAAGCAACAGTTTGGAACTCTCTTCTGCAAACTGCAACTGTTGTCATAACCACTGTTAAATTTAAACTGAAACTATTCATCTCAGGCTTTAAGGGTTAGGACAAAAATGTGTCTATGAGCTGGTTGAGGATCTGCCATGATTTCATTGAATCTTATAATGATTCTGATCACTTTAGAAGTTCACAGCTTTTCATTCATAGCTTTATTTGACAAACAGAGTTCTTTTCCCTCAAGGACATAAAACCTAATTCTATATCATAATTTTTTTCTTGAATATCTCCCACTAATCTTCTGTCATGTTCCCCATTTTGAGGCCTGCCCTAATCCTGTTGAAGTCAGCCTTATCTAAATCCCGAATCTTAATAGCTATTTCACGTTTCTCCCTTTCAAATAGTATGTTGAATTCGATCATATTTAGATGCTATTTGATAAACATTAGTGAACAGATTAATGGTGCACAAAGTTGGTTCATTACTAAATATAATAATAATGCTGCCCCCTCATTGACCTTAACGTTGTTGTTATCCAAAATTAGCAATGACACACCCAAATTCACTCCCTTTCAAGCATGTGTGAGAGACATCACAATTTTCACTTCAGCTGCTGTTACTGAAATATCAGCAGCTTTAAAATCAAGTAATGTGTATTGTTGCAGTCAGAAAAGCAATTGCTCTCTGGAAGAATTAAGAGGGAGAATTCAGCACTGAATGACATCAAGAATCTTATGAAGTAAAGAAATCCTGCCTGACAATAGCCTTCTAATTGGTTGAGAAGCAGATTGTTAAAAAACCCATAATTGCCAAGAGCAGAATGTGGGGAAAGAAGTATCCAGCTAGAAACCATCAATATCTCCCTCTCTCTTTTTCTCGCTGCATATGAAGAAAATAAATAAAACCAAGCAATCTTAGAAGAAAGAATTCATACAAGAAATGACCTAAGTTCACCTGGTCAACATCACATCAATGAGCAACAGTTCCCCTGCAGAGAACAGTGTATCATCATTGCAAAAATTAAAAGGACTATGAGAAAAATACCTTTTTACCTGGTAATTTCAACTTTTGATCTTCAGAATTTTGTTTACCTTGTCTATATTCTTTTGTACGGACACAGTACGCATGCGAAACTGTTTATCGTTTGTCTGTCTTAACTATGATCAAGTGTATGTATGTTTAGGGTTTTGAAGGGGTATAGTTTAAGTTTGCAATCCTTTACCTGATCTTGTTGAATTAAGTGTGCTTCAATACAAAGTTACTTTCCAGTTATCAATGAAATAGGTTGTGAATTGTTTTTGTCCTGAGTAACAATCAGTCAGACAAATTTGTCATTTTGATGGTGTCACTGGGATTTTGTACATTTGTGACAGCTTGTGGAAGAGTGGGGCACAATTATCAGCTCACTCTTCCCAGAGAGATTGTGGTTCGTGCTAGCATAATTATCACAATGTATATGAAAGCTAAAAAAAATTTAAAGCAGCCTGCCTTTCTTAAATACTTGTCTAATCTCTGCATTTATACATCTGTTACTTCTCAATTGCTACTGGAGGTTTACAGACAGGTTCCATGTATCTTTGTTCATTTCATTATTCTACCCAAAAAGTATCTGCTGCTTCTATGCCTCTTATTGTATCCTCTGTTATTAGTGAAGTTCTTTCATTCTTGACCATTAAGGATACTCTTTACCCCTCTTTTTTCACCATCTTCCTGGTATATTTAGTTTCCAGTCCTGAACACCTGTTTTGTGGTCATGTCTCAGTAATAAAAACTATATCATACAATTCAAGCTGATTTTTAACCTAAAATTCAACTCACTTCTTCTTGTTCCTTGCATTTATGTAAAAAAAAACACTCTTTGGACCACACACTTCAACCTCTTGGAACTTCAGATCATTTAAGAAAAGTTAATAATGAAGCAAAACAAATATATTTTAACTTTAAAGCATTTTAGAAGTTATAAAAATGTTTTCAATAATTACAAGTGCTTACCAGCTTTTTGGCTTCTGCACCACTCTTGATCTTTGTTGGATACTTTGCAATAACTGAAGCTGCTTTCCTATCATAAGAAAATAAAAAGAAGTACCAACTCTGAAAGACCCATTTGCCATACAGCAATCATTCACAGTTAAGCAGAGAGTTACAACATAATACTGTTTTGTAAAAGTGTTCTGCACATTTATGTTACTAAGGGAGTCTCACATATAAATCTGGTATCGCACAATGTCATTGAACATGCAATTAATTAACAGTAATCTGATCTGCAAAGTGACAAAATAAGGATTAAACCTACATTCTTATTCACTGCTTTGTTCTTAATCTATATACCCAATCTGATTACACATTGTTCACATTGGTAATCACGGCTTCTTTTCAGATCGTCACAATGTGGCAAGAACATCAGTTCATGCTGGATCTATTTGGAAGTACCATATGATGTCATGATAACTGATCTTTACTGAGTTAACCAAGACTAAGTATCAGAACATGTAAAATAATCCTCTCAATTGGGATTTTTTACTTGCATCTAAACAGCCTATCTTGGGATTTACCTGTATGCATTGTACTTGTGCATTGCCCGGTTCACATTCCTCTCAAAGTTAGCCAGTTCTGCAGAAAATATTAGTGTAAATATGTTAAAAAATATTAATACACATTTTTTTTTAAAAAGCATACAAATCAAGAAAGCCTCTCAACTCATCTTAATTTTTCCATCCAGAATGAAAAAAAATTCATTTCCCCCTCACTGAAATGTCTCTCCCAGAAGTGTAAATTTGTACTCCAACTTCCCAAATCAAATGTTTATTTCCAAGCATTCCTAACAATCTGCCTGAAAAAGATTGTTTTCCCTCACACCAGTCCATAATTTTCATTTCACTATTTTTGGCTCAAGCTTTGTTCTCCAAATTGCTTAAATTTTAGTGTATTCTCATAAGGCTGTCCTTCAATTATCTACTTTCACAGTTTGAGGGCCTCAACTTCTCCTGATGAGGTAATCACTTAATACCATGACTCTTTTCTACACTACCTCCAAAACTGAGACACAATATTACCCTGCACTTGGAGGGCAGGAATTAATTAAGAACAGTCAGCATGGCTTCGTTAATGGGAGGTCATGTCTGACTTAACTTGATTGAATTTTTCAAAGAGGTACAGATCAGAGCATGCATCCGATGGATGTAATACTTGATCTATAGTCGGTTCTGCTATATGTTTCTTCAAGGCGAATTGGCTTTAACTAGATTGAAGAATTGAGACCATTATGTGTAGAACTCGAACTTTCCTGACCTCATTAGTTTAAATGACACAGTTATTCCATAATTTTCTTATAATGCAAGATCAAACAAGAATGGAACTATTGCATCAGAGCCGACTGTACATGGACTTCAGCAATGCTTTTGATAAGATCCCTCTTGGGAGGCTGATAGTGAAAGTCAGAGCCCATGAGATCCAAAGAAAATGAGCTAATCGGATCGAGAATTGGCTGAGTGGCAGGAAGTAGAGGATGATGGTCAAGGGATGTTTTTATGACTGAGAGCCTATGTCCAGGAGGGTTATACAGAGATCAGTATTGGGATGCTTGCTGATATATATAAAAACGATTTAGATTTGAATGGAGGAGGGTTGATCAGTAAGTTCGCCGATGACACAAAAAATGGTGAGGTGGTAAATACTGAAGATGACATGAGCATACAGACATGTTGGTCAGTTGGACTGATCAGTGCGAAATGGAATTCAATCCAGAGAGGTGAGAGGTGATGCACTTGGGAAAGACAAATGAGGCAAGGAAGACATGTTGAACAGTAGAACCTTGGGAAACACTGAGGATCAAAGGGAATTTGGTGTGCATATCCACTGGTAAGGGAACAGGTAGACAAAGTGGTTAAGAAGTATATAGGATACTTGCCTTTATTAGCCAAATTAGAAAGAACTTAAGAGCAGGGAGGTTAAGCTAAAATGTTGGTTAGGCCAAAACTAAAGTATTGGCTTGCAGTGGGATGCAATTAGAATTAGTATTAGAATCCCTGTAGCTTGAAAACAGGCCCTTCGACCCAACAAGTCCACACCAACCCTCAGAAGAGTAACCCACCCAGACACATTCCCCTACCCTATATTTACCCCACGATTAATGCACCCAGCCTACACATCCCTGAACACTATGGACAATTTCGTATGGCCAATTCACCTAATCTGCACATCTTTGGATTGTGGGAGGAAACCCACACAGACACGGGGAGAATATGCAAACTCCACACTGACAGTCGCCCAAGGCTGGAATCGACCCCGGGTCCCTGGTGCTGTGAGGCAGCAGTTCTAACCACTGAGCCACCGTGCTGCCCTGCTTTCAAGCTGGTGAGAGGAGATTTACCAGGATGTTGTGTAGGCTGGAGAATTTGAGTTATGAACAGAATTAGATAGACTAAGGTTATTTTCCATGGAACAAAGACGCTGAGGGTGTGAAAATGATTGAGATGATTAAACTCAAGAAGGACATAGATACTGCAGACAGGAAGGAATCTTTCCCCTTGCTTGACAGTTCAATAACTGGGTGGGCGGGGGCATAGATTTACAGAGCAGGAGGTTTAGAGGGGATGTGAAGAAAATATTTTCACCCAGATGCTGGCAGAAATCTGGATCTTACTTTCTGTTTGGCGAGTAGAGGCTGACATCTCACAACATTTAAGAAGTATTTAGATGTGCACTTGCTATGTTACAACATTCAAGACTATGGGCCAACTCCTGGAAGAGAGAATTAGAATAATTAGGTGCTTGTTTTTCAATGGCATTGATTTGATGGGCTGAAGGCCTATCTTCTGTGCTGTAAACCTCTATAACCTAAATTCCACTCCAAACAAATGTATTTGAATAAAAAAAGTGTTATTTTAAATTACTGTCAACACCACAGAGGACAACCAATTCCCATGCCCCTCAGATCATTACTACAGCTCAGAATGCTTCACTGCTAATGAATCAAATTTGATTATTGCTGTGCAGGAAAGCAGAACAGCCAAATAGCACACATTGCAATACCTTCTATAATATTCTGGCCTTGGAATCTCCTTTAAAACTTGGACAGCACTTGAACTTAAAGGTAACAAATTGCATGTAGGAATCACAAGGATGTATTGCAGTGATTTGTCATGAGGATTTCATAAAAGTGGCTATTTTCAACAGACAGGACTGGTCTTTGATGAGACCACTATGACTGTTGACACTGCGACACTACTGAGCTGTTGGCACTGAAAAAGCAGTGACAATTTCCTTGAAGGTGTCAAGGAGATGGTTTCTCCCATGCCAGGCGAGGTGAAAAAGGTTTCTCTCTAAAATAGTTTACAGTCAGACCACTTGGAAATTTCGGACGGCCTTGGGCGGTCTGACAAAACCAGGATGTCCAGTCACCTGGACGAGAATTTGGATTGACATGGGTGCAGAATTGGCTTTTGGGTTATTGCAGTGTTTAGGTCTAAGATTCAGATTGGGGTTCAAATGTAGGAGCAAAAGCAGCCATTCAGTTCATTGTGTCTGCTCCACAATCAATGATCTCACAATTCTCATCTCCGCTTTACCTTTTCCCCATGACTAATCTCCTTACTGGAATCAACGAAGTGAACCTTCATTGGACAGCCATCAATGACAGTACACCTTTCCTTAAATAAACAAACTGTTCACACTATTCCAAGTGCAGTCCAACTAATACCTTGTGCAGTTTTATCAAGAACTTCCTGTTTTATATTCCATTCCCTTGTTCCCATTTGCTTTCCATATTACGCACTGAACTTCACAGAATCAAGAATCCCTACAGTTTGGAAGCAGGTTATTCAACCGATCGAGTCCACACTGATGCACCTATCTCTGCACCCTGCATTTCCAATGGCTAATCTACCTAGCTTGCACATCTTTGGACTGTGACAGAGCACCCAAAGGAAACCCACACAGATACCAGGGGAATGTGCGAACTACAGACAGTCACCCTAGGGAGGAATCGAATCCAGGTTCCTGGGGCAGTGAGGCAGCAGTACTAACACCTCCTAACACTGAACCACCCATGCTGTAAGAATGCTGGCATTTTGTGATCTTTGCATGAGGACACCCAAATTCCTCTGTGCTGTATTTTTCTCCATTTAAATAATATTTAACTCTTCTATAAAAAAAAACAAACAAAAAGGTCCTGCATGGGAGACAAACCAGTAAAGTTAGATCACATGGGATTCAGGGTAAGCTTGCCAATTGGATACAAAATTGGCTTAACAGCAGCAGACAGACTGGTGGAGGGCTGTTTTTCGGATTGAAGTACTGTGGCCAGTGGTGTTCCACAGAGATCAGTACTGGATCCACTTTTGTTTGTCATTTATATAAATGAGAATATAGAAAGTATGGTTCGTACATTTGAGGATGACACCAAGGTTGGTGGAATAGTGGACAGTGAAGAAGGTTATTTAAGATTACAAACAGTTTTTGATCGATTGAGTCAATGAGCTTAAGTGTAGCACAGAGAATTTAATTTGAATAAATGCAAGAAGTCTACATCATACACAGGCAGGGTAGTTAAGAAAGTGTTTAGCAGCCTGCCTTCATTGTTCAGACCTTTGAATACTGGAGTTGGGACATTATGCTGCTGTTGTGCAGGATGTTGGCAAAGCCTCTTGTGGAGTACAGTGTCCAGTTCTGGTCTACCTGTTATAGGTAGGATATTATAAAGTTCAGCAGGGTTCAGAAGTGAACTCGGATTTCACCAGTTTCCTCATTTCCCCTCCCCCCACCTTGTCTCAGTCAAATCCATCAAATTCAGCACCGCCTTCCTAACCTGCAATCTTCTTCCTGACCTCTCCGCCCCCACCCCAGTCTGACCTATCACCCTCACCTTGACTTCTTTCCACCTATCACATTTCCGATGCCCCTCCCCCAAGTCCCTCCTCTACCTTTTATCTTAGCCTGCTGGACAAACTTTCCTCATTCCTGAAGAAGGGCTTATGCCCGAAACGTCGATTCTCCTGTTCCCTGGATGCTGCCTGACCTGCTGCGCTTTTCCAGCAACACATTTTCAGCTCCTTCAGAAGAGATATATCAGGATGTTGCTAGGAATGGATGGATGGCTTAAGTGAGAAGGAGAAGCTGAGAGGTTGGGATTTTTCTCACTGGAGCATAGGAGGTTTAAGGGTGACCTTATCAATGTTTCTAAAATCATGAGGGGTATAGATCGGGTGAATGGCAAGTGTCTTTTCCCCACGATGGGGGATTTCAAGATTCGGGGGCATTTTTTAAGGTGAGAGAAAGAACCAAAAACAGTCAGGAGGGGCAATTTTTATTTAAACACAAAGTGGTTTGTGTTTGGAATGAACTTCCAGAGGAAGTGGTGGGTACAGGTACAGTTACAATGTTTGGAAGACATTTAGATAAGTCCATGAATAAGAAATATTTGGAGAGATATCGTCCAAGCTCAGGCTTGACTAATTTTGTTTGGGATTTTGATCGGCATGGACTGGTTGGACCAAAGGGTCTGTTTCTGTGCTGTATGACTATAATGCAAATGCTGGAAATCTGAAATAAAAACCGAAATTGCTGGAAAAGCTCAACAGGTCAGGTGGCATTTGTAGGATAATAATATTATTCCTCTGAAAAATAAAATCCAAAAGAGCTGCATGTGCTGGAAATCAAAAACAGAAACTGCTGGAAAAGCTCGGCAGGATGCTCTTCTAATCCTCTCACCAAACTGCATAACTTCACATCTTCTGACTTGCATTGCAGCTGTCAAGTTGTTGCACACTCATGTAACCTCTTTATATCCCACTAGAGACTGCTTGCACAATCACCTGATGAAGGAGCAGCGCTCCGAAAGCTAGTATGCTTCCAACTAAACCTGTTGGACGAAAACCTGGTGTTGTGTGATTTTTTTAACTTTGTACACCCCAATCCAAAACCGGCATCTCCAAATCTTGCCTTTCCATTTGTTTTTGCATCATCAGAAAACTTCACTGTTATCCGTTCACTTTCCTCATCCAAGTCATTATCATATGTTATGAACAACTGTGACCCTTGCAATGATCCCTGCAGTTCTCCACTCGTTCCAGGTTGGTATCCTGAAAATGATCACCTTAACCTACCTCTCTTTTGGTAAAAACAATGACTGCAGATGCTGGAAACCAAATTCTGGATCAGTGGTGCTGGAAGAGCACAGCAGTTCGAAATCGACGTTTCGGGCAAAAGCCCTTAATCAGGAATAAAGGCAGTGAACCTGAAGCGTGGAGAGATAAGTTAGAGGAGGGTGGGGGTGGGGAGAAAGTAGCATAGAGTACAATGGGTAAGTGGGGAGGAGATGAAGGTGATAGGTCAGGGAGGAGAGGGTGGAGTGGATAGGTGGAAAAGGAGCTAGGCAGATAGGACAAGTCTGGACAAGTCAAGGGAACAGTGCTGAGCTGGAAGTTTGAAACTAGGATGAGGTGGGGGGGGAAGGGGAAATGAGGAAGCTGTTGAAGTCCACATTGATGCCCTGGGGTTGAAGTGTTCCGAGGCGGAAGATGAGGCGCTCTTCCTCCAGGTGTCTGGTGGTGAGGTAGCGGTGGTGTGGGAGCGGCGGTGAAGGAGTCCAGGACCTCCATGTCCTCGGCAGAGTGGGAAGGGGAGTTGAAATATTGGGCCACGGGGCGGTGTGGTTGATTGGTGCGGGTGTCTCGGAGATGTTTCCGAAAGCGCTCTGCTCGGAGGCACCCAGTCTCCCCAATGTAGAGGAGACCGCATCGGGAGCAACGGGTCAGCCAATCCTCTAACCAGCTAACAGACTGTGCTCAATATAATGGGCTCTTCGACATGTAACCTAATGGGGTACCTTATTGAATGTCTTTTGGAAATGGTGGGCATCAAGTTGATGATTGAGTTTTGGGTGCAGCTCTAAAATTCAGCATAGGATTCGAGTCAGGGTGGGCGTCAATTTCGGAATTGGGTTTCGAGTTAGAATTATGTTTAGGTGCTTCAAGTCGGGGTTTACTTTTAGATGTTGGTTTGGGTTCCGGGTTGAAAGTTTAATGCTATACTATCTCACATTGTGAATATTGCAAATATGTTTTCTCTAACTGGGAAAACAAAACATTTGGACCCGCTTTCAACACCGGCTGAGGAAGGACGGTCCTGAGGCAAGGCTTGTCATTCCCTCTCGGTGGTTGAGGATCGGACCGACAAACCCATCCGCCGCCTCCTCCACCTCCATTCCTCTTACCGATTAGGAAGTCGGTAATCCCCTCGTTGAGCGTCTCTTGCGGCGCTTTCCTCTTGCTCATGGTGGCGGAGGGCGATGAAGTAACGAGGCAATCCGACCCCCGAGCCGCCTCTTCGCGTCACCCGTCGGCCGTGACGGGGCTTCGCCCCGGGCTTGTCCCGTCAGGAAAAGGCCAGGCTTCGGCCGCGTTGCCAGGCCGCGTGCGCGCGACCAACGGCCAGCTGGGATTTAAATCGAGCGGTCGCGCGGTCGCGCGCGCGCGAGACTCAACCGTCACCAAGATTGCAGGTACCATCGCAACCAATTCGTGGCGATTTATAACCTCATGTAGTTTAAACATGGGCATCTCTGAGCAATTGTTGACTGATTTACTTTACTTTGCCCTGCGTTTACTGGCTGAAATTGTGGGATTCCTTTCACAAATGGCGATGAAAGTTCCTCCCCCCCTCCCCCAAAAAGCATTGTTGTTTTCCTCACGACTGGCACCTCCACCCAGCCCAGCCTTTCCAACCGATTTGCATTTTATGTGACCAGAAGTGCACATGGCTTTGTGCGTGGGAAATCAAGTCTCACTACCCTGACAGTTTTTTTTTGAAGAAGTGATAAAGAGGACGGATGAGGGCAGAGCGGTAGACGTAATCTATATGGGAACCAGTAAGGCGTTCGACAAGGTTCCGCATAGGAGACGGATTAGCAAGGTTAGCTCTCACAGAATACGGGGAGAACTAGTCATTTGGATACAGAACTGGCTCAAAGGTGACAGAGGCTGGTGGTGGAGGGATGTTTTTCAGACCCGATGCCTGTGACCAGTGGTATGCAACAAGGATCACTGCTGGTTTCCCTACTTTTTGTCATTTACATAAATGATTTGGATGCGAGCATAAGAGGTACAGCTGGTAAGTTTGCAGATGACAGCAAAATTGGAGGTGCAGTGGACAGCGAAGAAGGTTACCTCAGATTACAACGGGATCTTGATCAGATGGGCCAATGGGCTGAGAAGTGGCAAATGGAGTTTAATTCATATAAATGCAAGGTGCTGCATTTTGGGAAAACAAATCTTAGCAGGACTTATACACCTAATGGTAAGGTCCAAGCAAGCGTTGCGGAACAAAGAGACCTTGGAGTGCAGGTTCATAGCTCCTTGAAAGTGGAGTCATAGGTAGATAGGATAGTGAAGAAGGCGTTTGGTATGCTTTCATTTATTAGTCAGAATATTGAGTACAGGAATTTGGAGGGCATATTGTGGCTGTACAGGACATTGGTTCAGTCACTTTTGGAATATTGTATGCAATTCTGGTCTCCTTCCGACTGTAAGGATTTTGTGAAACTTGAAAGGATTCAGAAAAGATTTCCAATGATGTTGCCAAGTTTGGAGGATTTGAGCTTTAGGGAGAGGCTGAATAGGCTGGGGTTGTTTTCCCTGGAGCATCGGAGGTTGAGGATGATCGTATCGAGGTTTATAAAATCATGAGCGGCATGTATACGGTAAATAGACAAGATCTTTTCCCTGGGGTGGGGAATTCCAGAACTAGAGGGTAAAGGTTTAGGATGAGAGGGAAAAAATATAAAAAAAGAGACCGAAGGGGCAGCTTTTTCGCGCAGAGGGGAGTAAGTGTATGGAATGAGCTGCCAGAGGAATTGCTGAAGACTAGCACAATTGCAGCATTTAAAAGGCGCCTGGGTCGGTGTATGATTAGGAATGGTTCGGAGGGATATGGGTCAGGTGCTGGAAGGTGGGTCCAGATTGGGTTGGGATATCTGGTCAGCATCGATGAGTTAAACTGAAGGGTCTAGTTCTGTGCTTTACATTTCTGTGACTGTAAGTGCTCTTACAACTAAACGATTCTTTTTTTTTCTCCCCCTCCATCACTAAATCACCTGTGGCAGACTTGCATTTACATAGTACCTTTCACTATCCTAAAGTCAATTGGCTTCATTCTGGAAGGGTTGGCGTAAGGAACACCACAGTTGATCTGTGCACAGCAAGCCCCCAACTATTGTCAGCCATCTCTCGAGTTGGGGATCTGGTCGAACCAGAGCAAAGGGGTTTCTGGCCTGCGCGTTCATGTAATTGTAATCAATGACCCCATTCTTGGGGTTTAATTCCATTTTTCTTCCTATTTTGCTTGCTGTCTGCCTCCTCTGTACTACACACGACAAAGCCTGCTGGCCATTTTGGCATCACTTGTAATGATTTATGGTAAATTCTGTCAGTTGTTAAGGTCAATGAGTGCCTCAGATTAACTTTCACATGACATGTAGGCAGAACAAACTAGATGAGTTTTCATGGCCTAGCTGCAATTGCTCTGGAGAAGGTGATGGTGAGCTTGTTGTGAGAGCACCGTATAAACACCGTGTAAACCCGAGCAAACAAGAAAAAAAGCAATACCAAAACGTTAACACACTGCTGACGCTGAAGCACCACCTTGGAATATACAAGAGAAGTCAAACCAATACTTCAGCCAGAAGCTTTACTGGTTTTTCTTGTGGTGGTAGGGAAAGGACTTTTCAGGCACCTATAGTGTCCATACCAAAGTTTCGATGTTGTGGAGCTATCTTCAAGAAGGAGCACTCACCACCCTGTGATACTGACAGTAGATCATCTGTTCTCATGCTGTTGACAGAGATAAATTGGCCAAGACTACAGGGAAAACGCTCCTGCTCTTCCTCAGAGCAGGAGAGTTTTACATCCACCAACAGGTTTAACAGCTCATGCAACAATGGCAGTCCTAACTGTACAGCAACATGAAGTGGTCAGTCTTAATTTTTGGACTGAAGTCCTGAAGTAGGTCTTGAATTATGATCCCAGCTGATGGTAACATTGGATCGATCCAAGTGAGATTTGATTATGAAAACAAAATCTTGATAAACCATAAATATTCTTCCTGCAGTTTGATAACCATGGTGGTCAGTCACTGAACAAATTAATTGTGTGAAGTACAAAGGAATATCAATGCTTATGATACACAAAAGGAAAAAGTACACATTACACTATGTAAGAACTGTGAAACAAATGTTTTAAAAATTCATCATCACTTCACCCTCAACACTAAACTCACCGATACGCAACGTCCAATGAAGGGTCACCCCATTTCCATTTTCAAGTTTCTTGTTCCATTTATGTAGTTGTACTTGGTTTTTTTGCGAGAAACTTCTACATTCACTCAATGCTACTTCGCTTTGAAAGAGATATTCAAAGACCTTTAACAAACTGGTAACACAGTTCACTTATTTACAAATATGGATTTCTTCAGCCTCTTCCACCGCCATTTTTTCTGCAGCTTTCTCTTCGTGACAATATAAGCACACAAGACTTTTTCTCCTCACACCACTTTGCAGACTGCTCAATTAACAACGGCTCGAGTAACATATACTTGTCCTCTCCTTCAGAAGCATGTACAGTCACTAACCTACTGGCTGGCTCTCTCTTTCTAAACTGGTTCATTTCTGTCTCTTTCTCCCGGTGTCATAAGGCACCTTGAGCAAGACAAAAGCCTTTTTTTCCCAACCCTTATTTTTCTAAGGCACTGAACTCTTCATAGAGTCATACCGCACAGAAACAGACCCTTTGGTGCATCTCATCCATCCAACCAAGTTTCCCAAATTAATCCTACTTTAACATATTTCCACACATCCTGTTCACTGAACTCAAAAACGAAACTTATGTCCTTCTTAACATACATAAGAAAGAAATAAAAAGGTTCTGCCCACTGAAGAATGTAAAGTTCCAAAAAAAAAGAATCTTAAGCATAATTGAATCAACATCCTATCACAGTCTGTTTTCCACTGACCTGAGCTGCATCTGAATAAGTCCCCTCATTTTATAAATGTGAACCATTGTGGAGATCACGCAGCTGATCAACCTTTTCCCATGTTACAGTGGAGTTAAAACTTTACAAAGTAGCACAAGTGTTAATCAGAGGAATTCCAGATGTAATGAGCAATCCTATTTTACTTTCAATATATTCTAACATGCACCTGATTTTTGTTTGTATGTGAATGGGAAATAATATCTTGAATATGAAAAATGTGACTGCATAAAACATACAAAATCTCCTTGCTCAATCATTTAGTTTTGATAAGAGTAATTAAACACTCTCATTCTCATGATCAAGTTGCATGGAAAGATAACGAGGGTCTTATATCCTTAAATGTGCAGTGTTATGGACCAGACCAAAGCTGCTCAATATTTAGAACATAGTCTGAACTTTATCTTTTTCTTATTTTAAAGGTTAATGTAAGGTATTGCTTTTCAGATGCAATTTACTTGGTCAAACTACCAGACCTAAAGCAAGACACATTTTATTTAAGTCATAGGAGCTGTGTGACACGGAAACAGTCCCTTTCATGCTGACCAGATATCCTGAATTAATTTGCCAACGCTTGGCCCATATCCATCTAATGCCTTCCTGTTCATATACTCATCCAGATGCCTTTAAATATTGTATTGTACCAATCTCCACCACTTCTAACAGGTCATTCTAAACACAGACCACCCTCTGCATGAAAACAGTGCCCCTTAAGTCCCTTTAAATCTTTCCCCTCTCACCTTAAACCTATGCCCTCTAGTTTTGGACTCCCTGATTGACCCGATCCTTACCCCTCATGATTTTATTAACCTCAAGAAGGTCACCCCTCAGCCTCCGATGCTCCATGAAAAATAGCCCCAGGTTAATCAGCTTCTTCCTATAGCACAACTCTCCAACCTTGGCAACCTCCTTGTAAATCTTCCCTGATTCCTTTCATGTTTCATAACATTTTTCCTGCAGCAGGGAGACCAGGACTGCATGCAGTTTTCCAAAAGTGGCCAAACCAATGTCGTATACAGCCGCAACATGACCTCCCAACTCCTGCACTCAATGCAGTGACCAATAAAAGCAAGCATACTAAACGCCTTCTTCACTATCCCATGTACCTCATCCACAACAGTTAAAACACAAAAAAAAAGGAAGGCAGGAATTGGAATTAATTAACTTGATTGGAAAACTTAACACAATAATAAATACAATTGCTATTACGAATTAATTGTTCTAATATAGCAAAACTTCTTAATCACACTCGTGGCAAAAGGCAAATTCAGAAAACAGATTGTCTCACAAGCAACTCCAGTAGCAGAAAGAGAAGCCCCAGCTTTTGGCTATAACTGAGCAAGGGAAAAAGTAACTTCCACTTCAAGATCCCAACAGCAATTGCTGAAAACTAAACACTGAAAGTTTTGGTTCTGTGAAAGCTTAACCATACCCATTCAGGCTGCTTCTATTGTTCCAACCTTTTAAAACAAAACCCCAAGGCCTCACAACCTGTTTGGTCTAGTGGCTGTGGTAGCCTGCTCAATACCTCTGCCTTAAAACCGCTCTTCAATAAAACTAGTACAAAATAACTGCTCTTAAAGCCATAGTATTGTCAGAACAAGCAGACACCAGTTAACATGATGAGGAAGCACAGGAAGGGATGTGAGAAATGTACAGCTACTGACCCCTACACTCTGTTACATGATGTCAAGTCTCTTTATTTTGAAAGAAAAGAATAACTTGTAACGAGTCTTGTCCATGCAATGAATATCTCCAAAAAGTAAGAACCGAACAGCATTGCCTTGAAATTCAATTGCATTACCATCACTGAATACAGCACAGTAACAACAACCTGGTAACAAACTTTGACCAAAAAAAGGAACTGGATCTACCACATAAAAACCAATAGCTACAAGAACAGGTCAGAGGTCAGGATTCCATGGTAAGTAACTCCCCTCCTGACCTCCAAAAGCTTGTCAAGAACCAACAAAGCACAAGTCAGGAACATGATAGAATACTCCCAACTAGCCTGGATGGGTGCATGCCCAACCCCATAATGAAGAGCATTTTGTACTGATCAGTCCACTTGGTTGGCACACATCCACCATTGAAACACAATGGCAATAGTGTGTGCCACTGACAAGATGCAATGCAACAAGTCAACAAGGCATTACTTTCCAAATCCATAACCTACCATCTAAGGACAAGAATAGCAAATGAAGGAAATGCCAAGTTACCCTCCAAACAACTCACTATCCTGACTTGGAACCATACAGAAAGCTATTCCTTCACTGTCACCAGGTCAAATTCTAGGATCTCTCTCCTGGACACCATTCTAGATGTATCCAAGCCACATGGACTACAGCAGTTCACCATCACTTTTTCAAGGCATTCAAAATTAACAACAAAAGCTAACTTGACAGTGATACTCACTTTTCATTGAATAATGTTGGTCAGGATAATCTAAAAGCACTTCACAGCCACTTGGACAGTCATATTACATTTTAAAAATATACAGAAAGAAAATGTCAACTCAAGATTTCTACAACTTTTTCACCAAAGAATGAATGAGTTTTAACAAAAATGAGGATGCAAGGGTGAGAAAATCTCAGGAGGACAGCATATTTTTATGTGAGGAGGAACAATGTGGGATACTATCATCATCTTGAAAAAATATTATCAAACGTGTTGTGCTCTTTGAGGTTGTATAATTTTAATATCACTGTCACGGTGTACTATTCTACCTGCTCTCTTCGCAAACATGGCTAAGTCTCCAGACACTTGCTTTCATTTAATGTTAGCTAGCTCTGATGTTAAAGTATCTATTTGAGACAGCTCAGGGAATCCCTGATGGACTCGACTTGAAGCATCTCTTGACACATCCTGGAGATTGTACTCTGTGGCACTCTGGAATATAAAACTCTTCAGACAGTTTAGTTCAAATTATTACCTTCTTTTACCAATGGCATCAATGTTACACTATAACATAAATACCGACAGGCCAGGCTTGAGCTAAGGTTCGAAAACCATTAGCAGAGTACCGGTGCCAGCTCTTACTCTAAGATCTCTCTCAGGCAACTTTCCTTCTTGCTGAAAATAAGCTGTCTTCATCCCAAGTTTGGTATTAAAATTACAAAAACGCCACAGGTCCTTCATCAGATAAGCAGCATTAAAATGGCAAAAGTTTGCAGAACAAGAGAAACTCATTGACAGGTCTGAGTACGCTTGACTAATTAGGCCAAATGCATATGAAAGCAGGAACACCAGATCAGGCTAGGCCAGATGGTAAATTGTTTTGGCTCGTACGTCATAAGAAGACACCAGTTTAAATTATGCAGAAAAGGTCATGAGGTCATCTTGGTCAGCTAACATGTCCAGTATCATTATCCTATAAAATGGCTTTTAAAATCATCTTAGATTCCCAGAATGCAAATTAAATTCATAACATTCCAGGATATCGGAGTCCAGGGAACATGACAAGCCAGCGTTCACTCATATCAGACCATAAGGAGGTAAACTTTCCACTAGTTTTAGTCATGTCACCGTCTGTCTCTCTCTCTCTCTCTGACACACACACACACACACACACACAAAAACATGAGCCAAACTTCCCGGAGCAGTTAAGATGAGGGAGGGGAGCTTCATAAATTCAAGTCTGCTCAGTGTGGAAGACATGAAAATGTATCAAGATTGTTCTATTACGTGCATATCCCACTCAGTTTACGAAATTAAGTTCTTTTCCTATTGAGTAGGAGTTTCATTAAGAGTCTTCGATATAAACCAACAATTTAATTGCCCAACATCCTGCTATGAAATATGCGTGAGAAGGAACTACTGCCACACATTCCACAAGTGAACAAATGTTATCACCTCATTTACACCAATCCATTGACACTATGAACAGACGTCCCCAATTCCTCTGAAAAAGCACTTTCGTGCATTTTCTGCAGCAACTATGTCACATTTAAGACTACATGCTTTCTCACTGAAACAATGAAAACCTTTTTTTAAATGTTAATAAATTTAATGAAAAAACATTACAAGATTATTTAATTATATTGATAAAAATCTGACAGTTTACTTATTTACATGCCTGAAGAAGTTAGTAACAGATCCACAATTCAATGTACACCTTGTTCCCAACAGGATCAGCTCAGTGTTGACATCAAGTAGCTTTCAGCTAGAAGTCTGCATTAAAAACAAATAAAACAAAAACCCAAAGTCTTGGCATCAGATAATTCACACAACAACTTGGCTACAAAACATGATTTTGCATCTTCATCATATGGAAACAAAAAAACTGAAATGAGATCACAACTTTGTAAAAATAATGCTAACATTTTCCACCTTTTTGTTACCCTCTCCTAAAGGCAGTATTATAAAGGGCATACCATGTTATAAAGCAGCAGAAACTCAGATGGTCATGCTTCATGTCAGAACCATGAGCCAAATGGCTTCTTTTTCTGCCACAGTGACTAAACATGAGTGCTGAACTGCCATTGCCTCAAAGAGATTTTCAATCAAGCTTGAATCCTTCTGAACTTGAACCCTGACACACATCTTCCAGCAGTTAATGCAGTGCCCCAATGATCAGGTAACTCAACCAACAGCTATTTTGACAAAGCAAATCTATTCTGTTAGGATGCTAACAGTTCAGCTGTTGATTTCCAGAGCATTCAGTATTAATTGGAAGACAAAAACTTCCCAGCTCTCGACATACCAAATTTTTATCCTGTGCCATGATTGTCCATGAAAATCTAAGCATACTGCTCCACTGCAGCTGTTACTTTGACAGTCATGTCAAATTATGGCAAAGCTTCCATTTGCCACAAGATGGCCCTCATGATTGAAGTTGTCCTCTGATTGTATTGAGGATTTTTATAAGCCTGATCATTGTTACAATTCCTGGTGCTTTTTCTTAAAATTGGGGAAGTCTTACTGCAATTGTACAAGATGCAGGGAAGATCACATCTGGAATACTGTGAAAAATGTTGGTCCCATTACTCAAAAAAATTATTTCATTGGAGGTAGTTCAGCAATTTGATCCCCACTTGTCTTGTGAGGAAAGATTACAGAGGTTGGGACTCTACTCACTCAAGATAAGAATAAAATGTGATCTCATTCAGACAATTAAGATTCTTAAGAGGATTGACAGGATAAGTACAGAGAGAAAATTTCCTTTCATGGGAGAGTCTAGGACCAGAGGGCACACAGATTCAGATATAGATTAGATTAGATTAGATTACATTACAGTGTGGAAACAGGCCCTTCGGCCCAACAAGTCCACACCGACCCGCCGAAGCGCAACCCACCCATACCCCTACATTTACTCCTTACCTAACAATATGGGCAATTTAGCATGGCCAGTTCACCTGACCTGCACATCTTTGGACTGTGGGAGGAAACCAGAGCACCCGGAGGAAACCCACGCAGACACGGGGAGAACGTGCAAACTCCACACAGTCAGTTGCCTGAGGCGGGAATTGAACCCGGGTCTCAGGCGCTGTGAGGCAGCAGTGCTAACCAGTGTGCCACCGTGCCGCCCACTGATAAGGGGTGCTGATTTGAGACAGAGAAGGAGCAATTTCCTCTCTCGTACAGTTAAGTGATTCTGGAGTTCTTTGCCACAGACAGCTGTGGGGGCAAAGTCTTTTGTGCATATTTAAGACCGAGACAGACACATTCTTGATCAGTGGGGGAGTCAAGGGTTATGGGGAAAAGGCAGGAAAATGGACATGAACAGTGAGGAAGATCAAGATCTAGTAAAACCAATTATTTCTCTGTCTATTTAAAATAAATCACACACTGCTCTCAAAATTCAGTTATACCCTGATGGATCTCACCTGCTGAATTGCAAATATGTTCAGAAACAAAATATTAACTATAAAAGGAAAAATCAGTCCAAGTGGCATGGGTCATTTTCTCCATTCTTAGACCATTGTCAGTTCTGTCCTGAAACTCTCAACTGAATGTAGGTTTGCTCGCTGAGCTGGAAGGTTCATTTTCAAACGTTTCATCACCGTACTAGGTAACATTATCAGTGAGCCTCTGGATGAAACACTGGTGGCATGGCCTGCTTTCTATTTACATGGTACATGAACACATATAGAAAGCGGGCCATGCCACCAGTGTTTCATGCGGAGACTCACTGATAATAGAACAGTACAGCACAGAATAGGCCCTTCAGCCCATGATGTTGTGCCGATCACTGATCCTCATGTATGCACCCTCAAATTTCTGTCACCATATGCATGACCAGCAGTCTCTTAAATGTCCCCAATGACCTTGCTTCCACAACTGCTGCTGGTAACGTATTCCATGCTCTCACAACCCTCTGTGTAGAGAACCCGCCTCTGACATCCCCTCTATACTTTCCTCCAACCAGCTTAAAACTATGACCCCTCGTGTTAGTCATTTCTGCCCTGGGAAATAGTCTCTGGCTATCGACTCTATCTATGCCTCTCATTATCTTGTATACCTCAATTAGGTCCCCTCCTCCTACTTTTCTCCAATGAAAAAGTCAGAATTCAGTCAACCTCTCTTCGTAAGATAAGCCCTCCAGTCCAGGCAACATCCTGGTAAACCTCCTCTGAACCCTCCCCAAAGCATCCACATCTTTCCTATAATAGGACGACCAAAACTGGACGCAAGTGCGGTCTAACCAAAGTTTTATAGAGCTGCAGAAAGATCTCACGATTCTTAACTTCAATCCCCCTGTTAATGAAAGCCAAAATACCATATGCTTTCTGAACAACCCTGTCCACTTGAGTGGCCATTTTAAGGGATCTCTGTTCCTCCATACTGCCAAGAATCATATCCTTAATCCTGTACTCAGCTTTCAAATTCGACCTTCCAAAATGCATCACCTCGCATTTATCCAGGTTGAACTCCATCTGCCATCTCTCAGCCCATCTCTGCATCCTGTCAATGTC